>NC_141037.1:29500000-29755000 GCF_052040795.2 Danio rerio
CGATCTGTTCATCTTTCACATGTTTTTCCTGTAGCCTGAATACAGAAGAGGAGCACTTCAACAACACATTGCTTCTCTATTTTAATAAAAAGTCTAAACGTCAGAATTTGCTTTTACTCAGAGGCATGTTTACAAATGTTCAGTGACAGAACATGAGGCAAACAGAGTTTACTCACTGTATGACCACTTCCAGTGCTTGTCCCAGAGACACAGGTTTGTTGTTAAGAAAGTTGAAGTCAAGCTGGTGGCTGAGGTATGATGTTGCCTCTAACAGGCGATTAAACTCTTGCTCTACCATCTCATCCTTCTCTTTAGGGACCTTTGGCAAAGTTACAAACATTAAATAAGCACTTGATAATAGTTTTTTTTTCTACAGTAGTATATTATAAATCTGTAGCTGAAACCATAATCTTTGCTGTTTCCTGGTGATACACAGAGGTCTTACAAAGCTAAATTAAAAGTATTTAAAGTAAAAGGATTAAAAGTAATATTACAAATAAAGTTCAGTTTCTTGCACAGACTGATTCTCTTTATAAACTCAAAGTATTGTCAGGAGCCACATGTATTAATTTTGACATTCCTGTATTAATTGTTGAGTTTGAACATGCCAGCAGTTGTTTACTTGAATTGTATAAACATAATTAAATGTTTAAGGTTCTAATTAAGAAGAAAAAAATAAGTCATTTATATCTTGAAAGGTCTGAGAAGAGTAAACAGACAACAAATTATACTTTATTTTGGGGTGAATTATCTATTTTACTTATACACTACATTAATAATTCATCATTTCAGTTGCACTGTTAAACAATGCAGACAGATTACATCTTGCATTTAGTGGATCAGAATGCACTATAGAAGCAGAACACCTGTCATTTAACAGGTGTTCATTTCCATCATGTTCTTGGACAACAAACTGTGTTGAACAGATGTGTGTTCATATAAACACATACACTGCAAATAAACAAGATGGCAATTTCTTTTTTTATCCGAGTGTGTTATAATTCCTCGAATAATAAGTGTTGTATGATAATATAAACAGATGTACTTACACTTGTGCAGCGCTCTCCCTGTATAATCAGGGCAATCCATCAGTTTAAGAAATGAAAATGTGGTGAAAGCAAGTGAGAGGTAAAAAAAAACACATAGGAGAGAATGGGGGTGTAAAGGAAAATGTTTGGGAGATTAAGAGGGGGCAGAAAGTGAGAGAGAGAAAAAAAGACCATTAGATAATTATTCTCTCCAATTATAGGCTGAGTGCTTGCCTTTTAACAGCCAGTCAGATGAAAACAGGAGGAGCACTGCCCTTTCATATTTCATTTAAACAATTAATTTATTTAATCACATTAATGGTCTGAAATACACACTGAAGTCTTAAGGATTGTCAACCACATCTTTAATATCACTGAGATTAAATTGTGTTTTTGTTTACTTTATACTCCTAATCTTTAATATTAGTTATGCTTGATTTTTACTTAATGCTTAAAAGTTCAAAACAAACAGTATATGCAAGTTTGCAACAAGAATCAGTCCAAGGCACTCGAGTAAAGTGAAAAAATTAAAAAGCCTTTATTCACATGGCTAGATCTCTAAAAACCAGAGATCTGGTTGGTTTTTAGAGATCTAGCCATGTGAATAAAGGCTTTTTAATTTTTTCACTTTACTCGAGTGCCTTGGACTGATTCTTGTTGCAGATTTGATGAATCCCTTACCCAAAGAGCACCGACCTTACATTTGAACTTACCCCAGAGCGCTTTTTGTTTTGTTTTTTCTGAAGTATATGCAAGTTATCTGTGTTATGAACTGAGAGTGATGCTTGTCTGACAATGTTCTAAGAATACTCACAGCCTGTCCATTGGCCTCATAGAGGGGACACTTCTGTTTTATCTTAGCCAGCTCCATATTGACCTGTTTGCTGACCACAGCCATAGGGTTTCCACCTGAAAGACACACAAACACACTTCAGTTCACTTCACTGCTGCAAATGTCTATGAAATATCAACCTGAACATTTAGGACTCTTTTTCAATGGTCAACAGTGCCACCTTCTGGAGAGAAGAGCATTTAAATATTTCTTACCCAGGCCAGTCACCACCATAGCACCCAAGTCAGCTACATAATTCCCTTTTCTGAAAGTGGCCACTCGTCCACCAACTCGATCCTATAAAGATCAATCAAAGTTTGTAAAAGACAAAAAAAAGACTTTAAGTAAAAGCATTGTAGCACAGTGCACTTACTCTTGACTCCAGAACAGTCACATCCATCCCAAAACTCTGCAGTTGTCTTGCTGCGGCCAGCCCTGACACCCCGGCACCAATCACGATCACCTTTCCAGTCTTCTTTGCTATAGGAAAATAAGACCGTTTTTTTTTTTTTTTTTAGAACAACACAGAAGTACATATAAAATGCTTTACATGTCAGTTTAAATGGCAGCTGCAAACAGGCTATCAGTTTGTTCTATATATCTGACAAATGAAATATAATTTAATGTGGAAAAAGCCTTGTACTGCTGCCATCCTGTCTGGACATTAGTATCTCTGCATGTGATGTGTTGTAGAATTGAGTTCAATTACTTGGCAGAGGCTTTACTCTTTTGTAGATGCCAAAGTTGATAAACCCGTGTCTCTCTAAATAGCTGTGTATCCGGTGGACCAGGACGGCATCACCTGCAGAGAGAAACCACAGACAAATCAATAAATATGAACAAAAACAGCAAAACAGATAGAAATAAATCTAAACAGTTGGTGAACTGTAAAACATGAAATTACTTGTACACACTTACTGTTGTATGGAGCTTCTAGCTGCTGCACTGTGGCCTCAAAGGTGAGCTGGACTTTGGGGTTGTCCAACCATAGCTGAAGCTGATTATTCAAAAAAAAAAAAAAGAGGATCTTAAAACATGTTCCGAAAACATTTCTGTCTACACTAGCATTATAATCTTGGCTCAGAAAATTATTTTAAGAAATCTTACACAAAGCTTTTTTACTATGATGATCTAGCAATTTTAAACATTTATTAATAATAATACTATTTAATAATAATACAATTTTTTTATTAATATAAAAAAGTTTTTTTTTTTGGAATTCTTTGATGAAGATAACAGCATTTATTTAAAACAGAAACCTATTGTAACACAATGAATGTCTTCAATACCACTGATCAATTCAACATCAACATTAAATACAAGATAAAACAAATAAATAAATGAGAAAATTCACAAATACAGTGATCCCTAGCTATAAAGTGGTTTACTTTTCGCGGCCTCACAGTTTCGCAGATTTTTTTTGTGCAATTTGACATGCGTTTTCTCTACACCACATTGTGTTCTGCTTCCTGATTGGCTTTAGACTATTGTCAATCAATGTCCTTCGTGCCGTGTCTCCTGTAGAGCACAGAATATGTTCAGCTTGCCTATTTTACATAAATCTCAGATCGCTTGCAGTGTGACTCTAAAGTACTGTACAGTATGTTTGCAAGTTTTCTTCCTACAATGTTGACAAAACTTTCTGCACCATCAAAGGCACCTGCGGTAGCACCAAAAGGCAGAAGAAGATGCTAACCATCACACAAAAAGCTGAACTTCTGGCCATGCTTAAAAAAAAGAAAAAAGGTAGAACTTTTGCAGCTGTAGAGCACCACTACATAATAAACAAATGAGGATTAAATGGTTTCAATATTTGGATTCATTTTATAATATTAGACTTATTTTTCTATGGAGGTTGAACTTTGAAAGTGTTTAAACAGAGAAAAGTGTGAAAATGTTAATGTCTCTCTGAGAAAAGTGTATAAAGTGTGTAGCGAGGGGTTTTACAGCCTTAAAACCTCTATAATAATTGTAAAAAAATAAAGCTGACTACTTCGTGGATTTTTGCTATTGCGGCTTATTTTTAAAATGTAACTTCCGCAGATAACAAGAGATCACTGTATCACAGAATAGTTCCTCCAGAAGTTAACTCACTGTGCGGTTTCGAATATACAAGAACACTTTCTGAGTATGTTGTGGTCCATTAATTATGTCAGGGAAGCATGCAGCTTCCTGTGATGTCATACGGTCATGTGGGAGACGGCTCTGGAAGGCGGCCCCTTCTACACCTGAGAAACCCAACATTTCAAATTCATAAATTCACAGCTACTAGCATTTTTTCTCCACTTTTTTTGTGTGGAGAAAATCCATTTTTATTTCTATGTTTTAAAGCATATTCAGTCAATTCTGTAAAGTGCAAATGTTTTCATTAAACCACACCGTTGATACCTGATGGTTCCTCAGGTTCGCTGTCATTCTCCTCCTCTATTGGTGGTGCTGGTGGAGGAATCACCTGCTTGCGTTCTTTCTCAGCTTTAGCATTCCTCTCCTCCTCAGAGTAATATTCATCCTCCGAAAGATTAGCGAGACTTTCATCCATCTCCCTGTACTCCACCTGCAGCAGGAGGCACAATAAAAGCTTCATTAAAACCTAGCCCTGCTTCAGCTGGGGTGAAAAAATAAAAGCCTCTTATTTAGACTGAATTTCACAATTGATAAATATACTTTTTTGAGTGTGGTAAGTCTGGTTATTTTATCAAGCAAACTTCATTTAATATTTTACAACTAAAACCATATCTGATTTAGAACTTCTCATTAATTATTGAACAAAAAAAATCAACATTTTTTTTTTTTTACCAGCATATTATTAAACAATTTAGAAATTCTGTGAAATTTCTTTACATTAACAATATCTGTACCACAATTAAAACAAAAACTATACTACAACAAAATTGTCTGTAGTGTATGAGTGTGTGTGAATGCGAGTGTATGGGTGTTTCCCAGTATGGTGCTGGGTTGAGGCTGGAAGGACATCCGCTGCGTAAAACATAAGCCAGAGTAGTTCATTCCTCTGTTGCGACCCCTGATAAATCAGAGACTAAGCCGAAGAAAAATTAATGAATGAAGTTCACATTTTTAATAATTTCATAAAATAAGAATGTATATTTAAGAATTACCAGTATCCAACCAACTTGAATGAATGCACTTAATCAAGAACATTTACTCATCACTGCTAAAATAATAAAAACAATTATAATAATGCAAAATTATACAATCAACATATTTTATCACATTGACAAATTATAAATATTTATATTTTGTATGTCTCTTTGGGTCAAAATGGACATAATATTTTTATTTAAAAGTAAAAAATTAATTCCATATCATTCATAATATTACTTTTTTCAAATCCAGAAAAACTCAGCTAAATAAGCCTACCACAATCGTGCCTGTTCTCTCTTGAAGAGAACAGGAAAATTTATTGGAGATGTTTACCTTTGCCCGTTTACGTCGACTAGTTCTACGGCCCTCTGCAGAGTCCTGATCAATGCCTCCTGGTCCAGGAGGGTGCGGCAGAGGGGGTCCACCTGGTTCTCCACTTGGGGAGGCTCTTTCTTTCTTTTTCACATCTGCTGAAATCGGGCCAGAGGGACCCGCTGGACCAGCCTGAGGGGCAGCAAGGGTTTCAGGAGCACGATCACCACCATTACCCCCTGACGAAGAGGAGGAGCCTGGGTCTGACTTCTTATTGGACAACATCACAGATGACAGAGGCTTCTCCTTAATAGAGAAAAGAGCTGAATGCATGTATACCAACAATAGACAACCAGACAAACAGAGGCCAGAATATTTAAATATCTATAGATCATGACTATATTAGACTCCTCATATACCAAACATATTTAGAATGTGCGATCACAGAGCACATGTACAAATGGCCTACGTGTGAATGACTATCCTCAAACATCTTTGGAGTAACAATATTTTTTATTCATCGTCCTTATTTAATCATGATTTAAATTTGTCTATAAAAGATATAGTTCTGTATTTCTCGGGTAATGATCATGCTCTCGATCTTATTGTAATTTTTTTTTTTGTGTTACACTGTAAATTTTTTATACACAAATAAGTTGCTAAAAACAATACCTATATTTAATACTTTCCTTGTCGAAGTTTCGTACTATATTGAATTTCTTAAGCTTATTAATAATAAGAAAAATAATACGTTTCTTAAAGCTTATGATAATCTTTTTTTCTTAATGATTGAGGCTTTGTAATTAAATTTTTTTTCTTTCTTAATTTTTTTGTAGTTTTTTTCTTCAATGCAGTGATATTATTCTTGTATTCAATAAAAAAAAAACAATCACTATCATCAAAACAACATGAGGTTTGCATACGTTTAATGTCGACGTTGTGCACCTGCCGTTTGTAAACAAACAAATTACTTTGAAATGAGCCTATACGAGTAATGCTCACATGTTCATAATGATTATGTATTATAACTGAACGTATTGTTTATATTTTGGCTCAATATCTCTGCTCAACAGATCGTGAACAAACCGTTACACAACGTTCACAAATGCTCTAGCATTATATCCAAATAAACAGATGTTTGACCTGCATTAAAATTCGACATGAACATAATTGCCTTTATCGGTGTTTAGCTTTACACCTGTAACGTTATTGTATCTTAAACAGTTTAACGTAGATGTTTTAATTGTGCTAGCAGAGAAGAAAATCCACAAATTTATGATCAGAACATCAATCGCAGCTCTGAATGTTAGCTAAGCTATTAAAAATGTTTTTCATAAAACGTTCAAATAAAACATATTTTGAAACTATGATGAAATAAGGGAATAACGTCAACTGATGTTCTGATGCAGTGGCTAGCTAAAATGCTATTGCTAGCGGCACGAGCTTTTCATAATGCTTACACAACAAACGTTATTTAAAACATTCAAGCTTCTCTTTGCTAATTTTAGTGTAAATCATACTAAATGTTTGTAACTGGTATGCGTTAATCTCATTTTACGTGTTAGGCTTTGTTTATATATGAAAAAATAATATTTTTCATATTTACCTCCTCGCTGCTGTGGGGGGTTTCACACAAAGAAACAGACGACTGTCCCTGCTGGAAACACACAGCCAATCAGAGTAGACGCTGAAAGTAAACGGGTGGGATCTTAATCGTTCAGCATTGTAATTGGCTAAAAATACCATCAATCAAATGTTGCGGAAAGTAAGGTCTAGTAGGTTATACAAATTCTGCTTGCACGTTTCACCTGTATGCAAAATGTATACTCTGAATCAACAACATAAAATGTAAATTCGGGATCATCAGAGAACCCCAGTAAACATGCTAGGGTGACACAGATTGTCTTAAAATAATTTATAATTAAGTCGCCTACACTAACATAATCTGAAAGATTAACATGCTGAATACTATATCATATTAAACAATTTTTTATAAAAACATGTCTACAAGCTGCAAATTCAGAATTTTATGAAACTAATATTAGCCAGTTAATATCAAGTTTAGATGTCTAAACCATAGACTGTAAAATAAACGATATATGTCTAAACGATATATATCATCTAAAATTAATTAAACCACCAGTCTAATCCGGGAGGGGTCAGCGGTGTGACGTATGTGAAATAGGAGGAGCATACGAAAGGCGGAAAAGCTGACCCAGGTGTTGAACAAGTAAAACAGGTACGGGACTTTGTGAAGGTGTGTCTTTTGTTTTTCGATGTAATTTACGATTTTATAAAAGAGGGCATCTAAGAAAAGCCGCACTGCAAACGCCAAACTCTTTTTTGAGGTGAGTTTTGTTTTCTATGGCTTTAAGACTCCTACTCTTAAAACTGTGATCATCAGTGATTGAGGTTTTTGAAGCACGGGTTTGTTTGTTTTCCTGCGATTGTCATCGGTTGTTGTTTTACTGTCGGTTACTCTCAAGGGAATTTACCTTAACCCTTAAAGACCGAGACAGCCGCCCGCGGCTAAAAATAAGTATTGCTCTTAAATGTTTAATAACTTTTGATCCGCTGATCCGATCCATACAATTCAAAGATTGGCATAAAGAAGAGAATCTCAGCTTTCCATCGCTGTATCACATTACATTCACGGACTTTCAGAGGCTCCGGAATCAGTGTGGTTACGTCATCAAATTTTGACAACGCTGATTTGACAAAGGAACGCTCGTCACTTGTCTCTCCGGACAAACCAGACATGAAATATGGATGCATTGTCCCTCCTCCATGCCCAGATTGGTTCAAACTCGCTCTATCTCAACCAATAAGCATAGGTTTCGCTTTGTGAACCAACAATCAGCTATTTGAACAACACGGAATGAGAGATAGGCTGCACATTTACGCGCGGCTAAATAAAACGCTAAAAAAAAGTTTTGCATGAAATAATTCTCATACTAAGTACTTTTGCATGCACAACAGCACAAAAACATGACAAAACAGTGACACAGCAAAGACGAAGTGCTGCTCTTGTTGTTTTCAAAGGACGCAAATAAAGGTTGGGCTGTTTGTCTGCATTGCACGCGAACCATATACATATCCGCAGACAACCATATCCATGCTGGCACATAAAAACTAAGGATGGTCCATATTGAATCTAGTTTAGTTATGTAACTATTTATAGTATAGTAAATATTTATATCAATTTTTTTACTGAGGATTTGCACCATGTTTATTTATTATTTATTATTTATTACGCATTATTTATTATTTTCTTATTTTATATTTGTTTATTATAAGTGGTGTTGTTTATGGTAACTAAAAATATATTATTTGGAAAAAAGTCAAATTTGCTTCAGTGTTCTGTTATTTTGTAACATTTTTTTCTGTTTAGTTCATTCCCAGAACTTTTGGGCAAATACATTGTCAGTAAATAAATGCATTTTTTCCCCCCATTGAAAAACGCCTTGAAACAACATTGAAATAAATTGCTATAACTTGCTCAGGGAATGGTGGATGTAGACAAAATTTATTGTGGAAGTATAAAACATCATAATATGTATTTCTAAAGAAAGAAAAACAAACTTCATAAGGTTTTGTTTATAATAACTAGAAAATGCCACTTTTTTTAAAAATCGTTTCTGGAAAATTCTGGAATATTTTCTGTCTGTTCATATGTTTTTGGACCAAAAAAAGTTTTAGACTGGACCTTTAAATGATACAGATTGAAACTTCAGGTTCTCCTGTTTAAAATAATATATGACACTTGAGTCTGACTGCTAAAATAAAAATAAAACTGCTTTAAAAAATTAATAATAATATAGGCCCATTAGGTGCCCTCAAAATACCTCTAGGTCTTTAAGGGTTAACTGTAATCAAAATAAGTTATTAGAAGAAGACCGTAAAGAGACATACATTGGTCAATTAATAATAATTGCATTACTTTTTAGTCAAATGTAACAAACCAAAACAATTTATACGTAACATTATTTGTGACTCAATCAGCCAATCAAAATTGGTGTTTGCTTATAATAGAAATTGTTTAACCACTTCATTCTGTTCTGTGGAGTTGAAGCAATATAACTGTTGATGTTGCTATACAATTACAATTTACAATTGGCTCTGCAGTTTTTTGTACTGTACTGTGACCTCTTGTCCATTATATTGATTCATTATTTTAAATATACTACCATGAAAATAATTAAGACCTCTTGAAAACTCTGTTTCTCAGGATTTACATTTTTTTAAATGTGTTTTAGTACATTTTTCTTCAACTTTCAACTTTACACATTCAGTACACTATTGGCATATCTTTCAAATTTAAAATTAAGCTTTTTTCCCAAAAAAAAATAAAACAAATGGAGCCATGTTTCAGACATTTATTTATTTATTTATTTAGACTACACAATAAAAATGTTTTAAATACAGAAGACTTAAGAAATACATTTAGTGAAATAACTTTTATTTTCAATCACAACAAATAAAAGCACTTGTTATTCTGGCCAGTTGTCCTTTTTTGAAACAAGAAAACAAAGCTCTAAATGAGACTATTTTTGTTTGTAATTTAGAAGAAATGTTATCAGACATTTATTAATTGAAACAAACTTATATCTTACCTAACATAAGTGCAGTAAATTCAGTGAAAGATTTTTTTAAATTTGTCTCTTATCTTTTTTCCATGTCTTATACATAATTTACTTGCAATGTCTTGTTCCCCCTTTCAGAGAACAGTAGGATGAAGAATGAGGGAGAGACGGCCCAACGGCCTGACAACACAGCCTTCACACAGCAACGTCTCCCGGCATGGCAGCCCATACTCTCCGCTGGCATTGTCATTCCTGGTTTTCTAGTCATTGGGTTGGCCTTCATAGGGATCGGTGTTGGCTTGTTTCTGACCTCACAGACCATCCAAGTGCTGGAGGTAAGCCTTTACTACAGGGGAAAAAAAACAGGATCCAGGTGGATTTTGTTCATTCTTTGATGAAGTAGTTTAAACATGAACTCATGTCAGTTCCTGGTTGTTTGTTAAAGGATAGACAACACTACTTAAACATTCAAGACTGTTTTAGATTTACTTTGGAGTTTACATTATACTGCCTAGTAGTAATATTATTAACCTAGCTGCTTTGTGCAAAGTGAGAGACATTTATTAAAAATGAATGCTGTCTTTTCTCACCATGTCACAGATGGACTACACGGGTGTTGCGACGGACTCATCTTGTTTCCGCTGTTCGATGACAAGTAGCCAAAACTGCACCTGTGAAATCACATTCTCCCTCGACAAACTTTTTACGGTAAAGTTTCCACATTTTTAAGTCTGATATTTTTCTTTCAATGACCCCGATTGCACTTGGTATTCAGCTTCAAAATTAATAAATCAAATCACAAGTAGATGAGGAGATATATAAATGTTCACACTTGGTGGTTCGTCTACCTTTAACCACTTTCTTCACTGATATGCAGGTTTTGGCATGGGCTGGTATAAGATTCTGATGGTATACCTTGGATAAAAATATCATGATTTCATGATATTGTGATTACTGCTCTTAAATTATTAATACTGCTCTTTAGAAATGTTTAGAAAAGTAAAACTTTTTTTTATATTAAGAAACATTTAAAATATTTTGGAGCAGTAAACATGTCAGGCTAAATAAATTAAAAATGAATTCTGCTTTTTTTTTTTTGCTTCTGCTGTTTTTATTAGTCTCAAAACATAGATTTCTGTACAGTTTATTGTGACATCTTTGGATATCTTTTCTGCTGGAGATACTGTACCTAAAACAGTAAAAAAAATAAATCTTGCATTTACCTTAGGGATGGTATACAAGAAAATTTTGGGCAGTTTTAAAACCTTGACTTTTCCAAACAACAGTATACCTTGAAAACGGTTATCGTCCCATAACTGGACCGGTGTATGCATATTTCCGATTTCTGTGGCTTTGCAGCTGAACAACAGCATAAACTACTATGACAATGATCTCCTTAGATGCTGCTTATGTGTTTTATTCAGTAATAAATGTCACTAGTATGAGTTTGAACAACATTTTGTCTGACATTTATTGCCAAACTGAAAAAAAAAAAAAAAAAAAACTAGCAGACATATACATTACTTCAAAGTTAGGACGGTGAACTTTTTATGAGGTTTAATGTGTATTATCATTCATCCATTGTCTTCTGCTTATCCATATTACTTATTAATTCGCTTATAAACCTGTTTATTTCTTTGAGAGTGTGGTACACATTTCTGTGATTTTTATCAATTTATTTAATTTTATTAATTTTTATAATTTCATTTTATTGTTTATTTATCTATATGTATTGTTTTTTTTTTTATGTCAGTGGTATTTTAAATGTGTCTGTCGTGTCACGTCTGGTGCGGACAGCCAAATAGATTGTCGCTGGAATCATGTTGCATTGCATGTTGTTAGGATGTTGTAACCTTGCAATGAATTATGAATTTAAAAGGAGATAATGAAAATGACACAGAAAGCAGTTTTTTTAATTCTAGCTGTAAAACTACTCAGAACGCTGTGTTTTTGTTAGAATGAGGACTGGTGAAATGATATTCTGATTTTAAACATTTGTCCGCTTCAAACCAACTAAACTTTTGTTTAAAATATTAAATTTCTGGCTTTAACAACCTGTCCTATAATGTTTAAGAATGTGGTCAACAGGTGGTCTTTTGGGGGTTGTTTGAACCAATTTGACCCCAGTTTGGTCTCATAATGGAACACTCAAAATCAAATATGTGTTTTCAACTATCTCTGTAAGTGGCTGAAAGTGGACAAACTTTTATAAAGTTTCAGATTTAATTTATACTTGCATTTATCATTGTCCACTTTTGATCAGAATGACAAACACTTATCTTAATACTCAATGTAAATGTTTAAAACTGACTAATGTCTGTGCTGCTTACAGGGTCCTGTCTTTTTTTACTATGGCTTGTCTAATTACTACCAGAACTTCAGGAAATATGGCGTGTCATTGGACTACTATCAGCTCTCTGGCGATACACAATATTTCACGGTGTGGATTTGGCAAGAATGATTTTTGAAATGTTTGAAATGTGTTATATCTTGCTTTCCATGTAATGAACTTTGCTTTCCTTGTTCATATTTTCCTCCAGAGTCCACAATCTGTCTGCTCTCCATATAGTTATGACAACCAAAACAGACCCATTGTCCCATGTGGCGCAATAGCAAACAGCATGTTCAACGGTATCATTTCAGTTTTGTAGATCAACTTGATGTGTGCATGTAGCTCTGGGATGTGTCATTAATACTGTAAACCATTTTATTTGGGTAAACTTAAAAATTTAATTCTACCTTCTGCCATAAAGGGACTGTTCACTCTAAAAAAAATGAAAATTTACTCACTATTTACTCATGTACTCATGTTCCAAACCTTTTTGAGTTTCTTTTGAACACAAAAGAAGATATTTTAAAGCAAGCTGAACCCTGTAACCGTTTACTTTTGGGATAGAAAAAATACATGCTATGAAAGCCGCTGGTACAGGTTTTCAGCTTTCTTCAAAATATATTATTTTTTGTTTAACAGAGGAAAGAACGTGAAACCGGTTTAAAACAAGTAGTGAGAAAATTATGACAGAATTTTCATTTTTAGGTAAACTATCGCTTTAAATGAGAGTTGAATTAACTAAATATGAGAAGATTCTTCATAAAGATAATATTTTAACTTGCTCAAAACAATGCAAAAAAAAAAACCCATTTGAATTACGTGATTTGAATAATATTACTTGATTCTGAAGTTGAGTTGAGTTTCAAATGCAAAAATTGTTGTGACAATTAGAATTAAAAGAGGAAATAAGTTCAAATTGCTTAATGGGCCTGTAATATTTTACAGTAAATGTTTTTTTTGTTTTGTTTTTTCTTTAGACACATTTGAGCTCTACCAAATAATCAATGGTACCAAAAATCTGGTGCCATTAGATGGTAAAGGTATAGCTTGGTGGACTGATTACAACATCAAGTACAGGAACCCTTCATTTGTCAACGGCTCTTTAGCAAATGCCTTTGCTGGTAATTGATCTTAAAGTTTGAACTTGTCACTATACTGAATTTGTGACTTGCACTAGTACTTAATTTCTTTATTTTCATCAATGTTAATTAACAGGTACAGTGAAGCCAATAAACTGGCCCAAACCTGCATATGACCTGGACTCCACAGACCCTAACAACAATGGTTTTCTGAACCAGGACTTCCTCGTGTGGATGAGGAGAGCAGCACTTCCTCAGTTCAGAAAGCTGTACAGGCGAATCACAGAGGGCAATTATGCCGCGGGTCTCCCTGCTGGGAACTACTCCATGACAGTCCATTACAGTATCCTTCATCTGAAAGTCAAAACTCATTCAAGTCAAAGGGATTAACAGTAGAGAGTTATCATGTTTTATTCATTTACCAGATTTCTATAGTTAGTAGCCTCGTCATGACTACAGTCTTTAGTTATTTATAGTCCACATATGGCTTGAGTTCTGTTTTGCAGATGTCTTTTGAGCGCATTTGCCTGTGATCCAGGCCAACAGGTTTTACAGGTTGGGTGTGGCTTTTAGCTGCTTCAGAGCAGAATGTAGAAGAAACAAACAAGAGACTTTGGATACACTTAATATCCCTATGTAAATTGTTGAAAAGGCAGAACTATTGAAATTTGTTTTAAAGGTGCAGTTTTGCACAAAAATATTTCATTTTGCTTTTGAAAAATATGTACTGTTAAAACATTTTGGATCGGTAAGATTATTATTATTATGATTATTATTTAAAATTATGATCACTGACATTGCATATATTTAATGTTAAAAAAGAAAATCTTATAAATCAACTAGCTGATATATATATAAATATATATATATAAAATATATATATATATATGTGTATATACACACACACACACACACACACACACACACATATATATATATATATATATATATATATATATATATATATATATATATATATATATATATATATATACATATATATATATATATATATATATATATATATACATACATATATATATGTATATATATATATATATATATATATATATACATACATATATATATATATATATATATATATATATATATATATATATATATATATATATATATATATATATATATATATATATATACATACATATATATATATATATATATATATACATACATACATACATATATATATATATATATATATATATATATATATATATATATATATATATATATATATATGCAATGTCAGTGATCATAATTTTAAATAATAATCATAATAATCTTACCGATCCAATATATATATATATATATATATATATATATATATATATATATATATATATATATATATATATATATATATATTTATAAACTTAAAGTAATTTCTTAATTGGTTTAATAATATTGACTTTTGCAGTTTTTACATTTAAAAAAAAATATATGTAAAATTATTATTATTTTTTTAATCCAACCAAACTATAATAAATATAACGTTTTCCAGAAGAAAAATATAATAGAAAATACTGTAAAAAATTTGAATTTTATATAACTGTATATAATATTACTATATTTACTATAGAAAAGCCAAATTTTCAGCAGTCATTAGTCTGCTTTTCACTGTTATAAATTCAGAAAATGTAAGTGGACTGGTGTTCAAAAAAGCCATTTTATTATTGTCAGTTATTATCAGTCAAACCTATTATTGTATGTTATTAAGCATAGAATTAATTAATTATGTAATTATGGCTGAACAATGTAAAACAATGTTACTTGGTGGAAGTTGAAGTTTGTTCCTTAACCACTTATTTTTCAGATTACCCAGTACTGACTTTTGATGGCCGTAAGAAGGTGGTCTTCAGTAACGTGTCTTGGATGGGAGGGAGGAACGATTTCTTGGGCATTGCTTATTTAGTGGTTGGTTCATTGTGTGTAGTCATGTCAATAATTATGCTCATTGTTTATGCCAAGTTCAAATTCTCAGATGATGATGCGTGATGACCCATAAAGAAAAAACAAATCAAGAAAGGAAAGAAACATTGGGTGTAATTGATGGTTTTCAAACAACAACAATGACACTGTAAAATGTCTTTCGGCATTCACATGCTAGATAATTTTAACTTCAGGTCAATTATTTATTTATTTTAAAGCAGGAATTGTTTGTTTACTTAAAAAAAAAAAAATATATATATATATATATATATATATATATATATATATATATATATATATATATATATATATATATATATATATATAGAGAGAGAGAGAGAGAGAGAGAGAGGGAGAGATTGATGGATGGATGAGCAGATGTTCTTTAGACTTGAGAAAAAAAACTTTATTATACTAATGTTCAGAGAAATAGCTTCAATGTGAAATCTTCATCTTTATTTTAGAAAATGAAGATCCAGTTTGTTACCAAGAGCAAGGGTAATTCAGGGACTGTTAGAGGTGTTTTTATTTTGTATCTGTCTACTTTTCTACAATTGTCTCAGGTATAAAAGATGTTTAAGTATAAATTTGGTTTCTTTTCTGGACAACATTGTACACATAGCCGAGTCAAAATGGTTTTTATATTGTAAAATTCTCCACTATTAAAGAAATGTTTAACAGATATGAAATATTAAGACAGTCTCAGTTGCCATGTCTATTTGTCAAATTCATTGCTGTGTTAAGGCTTTGTGTTTGTTTAGTTGATCATATTGAGAATTAAAATGTATTGCAAGTTGTATATTTTCTGTCATAAACTTTAAATGCTTATTTATAATGTTTTTATTGCTGTCTTATAATACACAGCCATAACAGCAGCACTGTTTTTGTTTTTAGCTTGACAGACATGAACGTTTTTATTTCCAGGCAATGGAAACTTTGTGCTTTTACAGTGCCATTTGTGCTGGACGATTAAATGAAAGTGAAGGGCGAATCTCGACTGCCTCGCGGAGTCTTCGTTTGCACGCATCGCTGATATCGATCCCTGTTAGTGAAAGAGGTTTTATTTGGGAGCAGTTTTCTGTGCAGGGTTTTACTTTAATTCCACACAGTGCTGCAGTGTTTTTGAAGTTCAATATTTGAGGAGCAAGGATAAAACTTCAGACTGAATCTGCTTTAAATGAAATGCTTTGATCATATTTTAATATTAAAAAACTTTTCATTGCCAGAACTTGATTTGGAATGTAATTTGGATCTTATTAAACTATATTTTCAGACATTGTCTGCACATTGGTTTGGCAAGCAAATGAGACTTTCAATAAATTAAGATTTGGGACTAAGATGGAATTAGTGAATTACTGAAACTCTCTATCACATTGTGTCTTTTACAATAAACAGGAAGCATTAGAATACTTTAGGGAAACCAATGCGTCAAAAGAATTTGGCTGGTAGAATTATTAAAAAATATATTTGATAGAAGTCTCTTATGTGTGCCAACACTGCATTTGTTTGGGCAGAAATGTAGGAAAGACGGATGTGAGATGATTACAATTAATAACTGTTTACTATTTTAATATATTTAAAAGTGTAATATTTATCCTTTATGGTGTTTTCTAGCATGTTGATTTGGTGCACAATAAAGACTTCTTTTTGATTCCAGTTACTAAGAATAGTTTGCTAACAGATTTCTAGAAAATGTGATGCCTTTTCCTATTGTATTTAGTCATTTATTTAATACACAGATATATTAAACAAATGTAGAGGTGTTCATGCTTGCAAAAATTAATTATAATAACCGAGAAAGAGTGCGACATGTATTACTATTGTTATTTTTTTCTTCTGAAGAAATGTAGTCTTGTTCCGATATTTGGTTATATTTGTAAAATCAAAATGTATTGCTGCATAATATATTCACTACTAGATAAAAGGCTAAACAAGTTTTTCAGTATTCCTTCATCGAGACAAAATAACAGCATTAATATCATATCTTTTTGTAACATTAAATGTGTTTACAATTACTTTTGATCAGTTTAATCAAATTGATAATGTTGGGTAAATGTATTGTTTTAATTAAAACAGACATCTGAATGCGTGTGTATATTGAGAAACTGTTTTTAATTAAGCCATCATCAGCTAAATGATAAAAGAAGCAAAGGAGACGATGTCCATCAGCAATAAAATTCGTAACACTGCTGTATGTGCACTAGGTGGCATGGTTGGGTCAAGGTTAACAGTAATGAGTGGTAGAACACTAGATAGATAGCCTATGTCTCCCTCTCTCTTCTCTCTTTGTACAGTGGTGTTGCCTAAATATCCTAATAGTTTAATTAACCATTAAGATGGCTTTATTATTATAACTTGCCTAAAGTTCTGCTTTAGCGCCCTTGTTTAAGTTTTAATCTCATAATAAGGATAAAGGCCTCACCACCACGCTGTGGACGTGAGGTAAAGCGGGATGCTGAACGCGAGGGCGGCCACTCGGGCTCTGGATGACTGTGTGCCTGTGCCGTCGACACCGACGCTTTTGGCCGAGCTGCTATCACTGTTTTTGTATTATGAGCGTGTGATATGGGTGCCTTCATTTCCTGTTCTTTCAGATGGCTAAAGCAAGCCTGATATTGGAATGGCTGAGAGGAAAGCGCGAAAAAAATAACAACAAGGCCAGAGGTGCATCTCTTTCCCCCTCTTTCATTTCTCTCTCTCTCTCTTCCCAATATAGGCATTGTATTATAAGTGCAAGTGATGATGGTTCGTGTGTGGGTGTTTTTTATTTATTTATTTTGTGCAGAGCAAGGGACTATTTTATGATCAGAAGAAATATTTATTAGACATTATACTATTGATTCCGCCCTTCTGGAAAGCTCCTCATAATGCTTTACTACTCGTAAAGCCATTTCATTTGACCAGTAATGCAGACTGTCATTAAAATGGTAAGTGTAGCTATAACAACAGATCTTGTACATAATGGCCAGTTTCATGACCATAACAGGCACAAATGGGTTTTTATTTTCCAGAGAGGTTGAACGGCATGTGACTAAAGTGCCATCAGGACTGGTCAACATAAGGGAGGGTGAAGGGTTGTGTCTTTACTGACTCACCAAGACTTCATTAGCACATGTCAGTGCAGAGTGGGGAAAAGTTGAGCACAATGGGCTATCAACCTTTACTGAATGTGAGCACTGTGAGATTCTCAGGAGTGTTTGTTTGTTTTTGGCAAAGTGGTTAGAGCTGTCACCTCACAGCAAGAAGGTCGCTGGTTTAAGTCCCACCTGGACCAGTTGGCATTTCTGTGTGGAATTTGCATGTTCTCCCCATGTTTGCGTGGGTTTTCTCCGGGTGCTCCGGTTTCCACACAGTTCAAAGACATACACTATAGGTGTTTAAGATGAACTAAATTGACCGTAGTGTACGAGTGGTTGTGAATGCAAGAGTATAAGGGTGTTTCCCAGCGTGGTGCTGCTGTGTTGCGGCTGGAAAGACATCTGCTGCGTAAAACATGCCAGAGTAGTAAGTGGTTCATTCTGCTGTGGTGACATCTGATAAATCAGAGACTAAGCTGAAGGAAAATGAACAAATTAATGTTTGTTGTTTTGTTTTTTGTAACAAAAGTTGATCGCAGAAAATTTCTCTGTGAAATAGAAGGTTATATAGTATAAGCTGAATTTTTCCTGGCTAACCAACAGAGAACCAATCAACAGAGAATGTCCTGGGAACTGGAAATTAGTATTCCTATATCATCCTGGGAATAAAATATTATTAATTAATAATATTAATAATAATGTTAACTAATATTATGTATATTTTTTGTTCAATTTATGTGTATAGCCTTTAAATTGTGTTTCTAAAAATTGTATGGTACTTCTCTGCGGCAACAATTTATGTCAAGTCTACAAATTGAATCAATTCCATTTCCCCACATGCAACGACCCCACCCCTCTAAAAAAATAAATAAGTATGCATTTAAAAGATAAGAGATAGGGATTTAGTCCTGCAGGGCTTGCAAAGTATTGAAAAACATCAATTCAAATGAATTCATGCATTTTGAGTGCGTTTGCACATCCTACTGCGACAAATGACTGCACAACTTCACTCAGCCTCTAATAATAGATTGATTCCACATTATCAAGCAATTACGAACCCCTGTTATGGTTTCTGAGGTGATGGGAAGCCTTCATAGTGCCTGCCTGTGAGTGGATTTCAGTGCAGATTCGGCATCACAGAATGCAGAATGGTGAACAATTAAGGAACTGCAGGCGCTTATGCAAAACAGACATGAGCAGATGAATCTAGCGATGGTCTGGATGCGCCAATCAGTTTTACACAGATAACAGCCTGCTCTTTTTGTACTCGCTTTTTGCATTGATGAATGTCAGGAGAGTAACAGCAGCTCTCATTCGAAAGAGTTGCTAAAGCTGATATTTCAATCTTTTAGATTTTAATCTGTCTTCTTTCCCTTTTTGGTATTAAATTCAATCTAATTTATAAATAATATAATTTTTAATTTATTGTATTAAATTTTAGATTATTATTATTTTTTTTAAAACGTATTATTTTTTTAATATTTGGGTACTAAGTGTTTATATTCATTATTTGATCATTTGCCTTTTTGTGTGGAATTTACATGTTGTCCCTGTATTCCTGCGGGTTTCCTCCAGTCCAGGTGCTCCGGTTTCCCCCAGGTCCTCCGGTTTCCCCCACAAGTCCAAAGCCATGCGCTATAGGTGAGTTGGGTTGGCTAAATTGTGTATGTCCTGGTCCTCCAGGTTGAGGGTTGAGCATTGGTGACCCACCTCATAAAAAGTAGATGTTATGAAACCCCAACATAGTGCGGCTAAATATCAACTTCTATATAAATGGCCCAGGGAGTAAGCAAGCAAGTATTTGACCATTTACAGTGCTCAACTTGTATAATTAACATTTTTAAATTATAAAAAATATCATAAATATTGCTTAAATAATTTCTATTGGAAGCTTTACAATATTATATTATATATACATTAGAATAGAGAAGGTAAATCTGGAACGAAAAGAGTAAGATTCAAGAGAAACAAAAAACTGATAAAAAAATTTTTTTAGTTTGTAATTTTTTTATATAATTTCTCAATAATGTAAATGTATTATCTATCTATTTGTAAATATGTTTGGTGGTTAAAATATTATTTTAATAAATATATCCATTTAATAAGTCTGTTTTGTTTTAAAATAGGATGTACTAATTTATGTTTAGCATTGTATCATTTTTATCACACTTTTATTTATTGGTTTCTTTAATACTTAGTTTGCTTATTTATCTTAAAAAATCATAAAAAAAGTATTTAAAATGTTAATACAAATTGTTTTTATTATTCAATATTCTCTTATTCAGTGTTTTGTTTTTTGGTGTTTAGTGTTTTGTAGGTAATGAATTTAAAATAAATGCTGTTTTAATTTAATTTTAAAAAGTAAAAAAAAAAAAAAACAGTTATGTTTTGAAAATTGATAATTTTAGCACCAAGCAGCATATTAAAATAGTTAGAAACAAATTACATTTTGAAATATATAAAAATAGGAAAATTAATGTTGTAATATTCTAAAATGTAATATTCTAAAATATGCAACATTGGTCAGGAAGGAAAAAAAAAATCTTTCACTCCTGAACAATTAGAACTGCACTCTTTTTTCTCAAAACAAGAAAAGGTCATGTACACAGCCTTTCTTTTTTTTTAGCTGAGGGTTAAGTTTGACAAATTATTTGCATGTCATGCATATATAATGTAATTACAACCCAAAAATGTGGAGTAAATAAATAACACCTCAATTTATTCATGAATTGGATTAAATGTGCCATTTCAGTTACCACTGATTAATTAGCATGTTCAGTGCTGATTTATAGTATTAAAAGCACAATCAGCTTTAAGTGAAATTACAGATATGACAAATACACCAAAATACACACCACCCCCTGAAGTATTTAAAGATCCCACTTAAATGGCTTTCCATTAACGTGAAATGAGACATCTAAGAACTGGACCCTGCAGCTGAGTTTCCCAAGTGATCATCAATCATGACGTTAATTAGAAAAAGATTCCCTTACAAGTGGACGCTGGTCCTCAGTCCCTCTGGCGACCCACAATTGGGACTGAACTCAGTTCTCAATTTTGGCCCATACAGTCATCGTCCCTTTGGGATAGACATTATCATAATGCCATAAAACAGAGGCAAAGAAATATTATAAACTGTGAACAAAGGCGGCTTCATTTTAAAGATTCATTTTCTGACAAAATGGCCAAATTTATGTACATGAAGATGTATGAACTTGAGCGGGAAGACATGGGCTGAAATTGGGAGTGTGATAAATTCTTCAATAGAGTCCTGACCGCAGGCGTCACTGTTAGCAGGTCTGGATACATTCTTAAATATGCATTAATATTCACAGTTTGTATCATCTTTCTACATTGTCTCTCTCATTAAACTCTGATTTGCCTCTAATTGGAAGTAAATGTCTGGCAGTTCACTGCTAATCACTGTAATTGTGGTCTCATTTAGTGTGCTTGATAACTGGCCTGCTCTGACTTCATCAGCCACCAAAATGCTGAGGAGAGGTTGAGTTATATTCAGCCACTCGACCGTGTGCGCGTGTGTGTTTTTAAAATTAATATTGATTTAAAGTAGGGCATGATTTAAGCGTTTTACAACACTGTCAGATAGATTCATAACAGAGGGCATGGCAGAAACTGCATTGCCTCCTAAAGTAAATTGGATCTTGTGTTGGAGTTGCTTCATTTGAATTAGTTATTTTTTTCCTCACGAGTGAATCTGTAAGTAAAACCTGCCCAACAGATTTGAGGAAGTGTCTTACTGTTTCTCTGTGTGACGGTAATGAGAATTGGCATCTTTATTTTGGATCCTTAGAGAACCCACTGGTTGCCCCTCATTGCGTGACTGAAGGATGTAAAAGTTTGTTCTAAAATATAGGACCGATCGTTGTCTGTTTGCTTTCGCTTTTTGTTCATTTCACATGGAGTCACGGAGCTGGGCTGGCTCCATGCAAAACAGGGTGTTAGTTATGAGTCCGCATGGATAAATTTAGCTTCTTTGTGTCACCTCACTGTCTCAAATGCAGACGTAAACTCGCTGGCACTGTTTGGGATTCAGGCCATTGTGGTTTCTAGGTTGCCTCATGACTTTGTCTGTTTTTGTGGCAGCCCTCTTGAGATGTTGAGCTGTTTTTATGCACTTGAAATCTGTAAGAGAATGTGTTTTTCATTAAGCTGTGCATTAACTGTATGATGACAGTATACATACAGAATTATCTTGTTTTGTCTCCCTCTAATTTCCTCTAAACACGTGCTTTCATTTGAAATTAGGCTATTTTAAAAGTACAAAGGTGAAATATTGAGATATTAATTAAATAATTAAATAGTATTTTGATGTTTTACAGTAATTTATATATACATATACACACAGTATATATATATATACACAGTATGTACAGTTGAAGTCAGAATTATTAGCCCCCTTTTGATTTTTTTTTTTTCTATTTTAAATATTTCCCAAATTATGTTTAACAGAGCAAGGAATTTTTCAAAGTATGTCTAATAATATTTTTTCTTCTGGAAAAATTCTTATTTGTTTTATTTCGGCTAGAATAAAAACTGTTTTTAATTTTTAAAAAAACATTTTTAGGACAAAATTAGTAGCCCCTTAAGCTATTTTTTTTTCGATAGTCTACAGAACAAACCATCATTAAACAATAACTTGCCTAATCACCCTAACCTGCCTAGTTCACCTTATTAACCTAGTTAAGCCTTTAAATGTCACTTTAAGCTGTATAGAAGTGTCTTGAAAAATATCAAGTAAAATATTATTTACTGTCATCATGGCAAAGATAAAATAAATCAGTTATTAGAAATAGGTTTTTCAAACAATTATGCTTAGAAATGTGCTGAAACAATCTTCCCTCCATTAAACAGAAATTGGGGGAAAAAATAAACAGGGGCGCTAATAATTCAGGGGGGCTAATAATTCTGACTTCAACTGTATATGTATATATGCACTGTATATATATATATATATATGTATATATATATATATATATATATATATATATATATATATATATATATATATATATATATAACAAAATTTAATTTTTTACCAATAATTTTATTTATTATGACAGTTACACACTGTTTCTTTTCAATGGGTTAATGTAAAAAAGACTGTTGAAAGTAAAAAAAGGAATCCACTATATCACTTACTCTTATGCCATTCAGGAGCCATGTGCACCCACTGACAGATAAAATCAGCTTCTCTCTCTCTCTTTCAAGTTCAAAGCAAAAATATTTTGATACACACACACACACACACATATATATATATAATGTAATATATTAGCATCATCAAATTAATAAATTAATCATCAAGTGAGAAATAAATGACAAAAAAAGGAATAAAACACAATTTCTCTAAAAATGATCATTATTACAGGAGTAAAACGTTTAGATTATTTAA
The DNA here is from genome assembly GCF_052040795.2 of Danio rerio. Taxonomy (NCBI): domain Eukaryota; kingdom Metazoa; phylum Chordata; class Actinopteri; order Cypriniformes; family Danionidae; genus Danio; species Danio rerio. Next base: position 29,523,712 of record NC_141037.1, read on the forward strand.
ATAAGGCAAATGGGTGTATTTTGCTGTCAGTTTAGACCAGTCATTTTGTCCTCTTCAGGTACATACTTGAATATAGTAGTTTAGATTAAAAAAAAGAATTATTGAATGTTTCTCTCACTCTTGCGACTGTGCGTGCGCTGTCAGCTGCAAAGCCAAGCGAAAGTAGGCAAGTTAAGCAGAAAGGTAATGCAAAAGTGCATACAAGCTTTAGAAGCTGAATCCTGGAAATTTTAGGAGATTTAGAAACTCGGGTCCCCAAAAGGCGCTTCTCCAGCGGTATGCAAAGCACGTAAGACTGTGGGTGTGCTGACAGGTCTTGCGCACACAGAACAAAACGGGTACTTAAGTACTGGAAAGAAAAGAATAAAACACATTTTTTGTTTAATTTGGTACTTTACTAAAAGCATTTCTTTCAAATTTTAAATAAAAATGTTGAAAAGTATTTAAGAATCAAAAGAATTCGATCAGTATCAAATATTCAGTTATTTGTTAAATTTAGTAGTAATTATTACTAGTAATATTAATATTGTTAATAATGGTGGTACATTTATGTAATATAAATACCATATATTTCTTTTTTGTTTTGTTTCCTTTTTCAGGCTAGGAGATAACTGCGGTTCTGAGAAGTAATCATTCTAGACAGACAGTTTGGCTTCTGGGGCTTGAAATTGTTTCATATTTGTCAACTTTGGCTGTTCCTTCCAAGGTTTCTTTCTGACTTTTTCTTCCAATGACCTTGTGTTTGGTCACCGGGGGGCTTAGAGTTGACATTCTAAGCTGCTTTGTGGAAATATTCATTGTTGAAAGCAACGAACAAGTTAAAATCCTTAATTAAATTGTAGAAATGCCAATGCTATAGTCTATGTTATATGCGTTTATCTTTTCTAAGTTTTAATCTGCCATATGACTGGTATATCCTGCACTTACATTGCCTTTCTTTTTGTATGGTTTTCCTCAATAAATGTGTTTTGATAACATCAATAATGACATCAGGTGCACAAGTCTTTTTCTATACATGAACAGTGAACACTATGCAAAAAATTGGCCAAAGGTTTTTATTCTCTGAATCTTTATTTGTGCATCACGGCTTCCCAGGAGATTTCTTTCCTCTTGTAAAAGCTCAGGTGTTTTAAAGGAGGTTTAGATATTTTCTCCTGTAAAGTGTTCCATTTTCAGCTGCAAATTTTAGAAGTGCAGCAAAAGGGAAAATGTTCGATTAATCTTAATCATCCATTACTCACGATAGCCATTAAGATGAGTTGTACTTGTAAGCCCAAATGTCAATTGTTTTTGGTGTGCTGCTGTTTTCTGTTTTTGAACCAGTTTAAATTTTATAGCATATACATTTCTTATAAACACAGTTCTGTCATGGCAAATCTCTGAAAGATTTAGTGTAGTAATGATTGTGTGTAGTGTTTTGTGTTTGATCTTAGCAGTATGGATCTGCTTTGCTGCTGCTGCTTTGATTATTGGTGCAGAGCATGTACCGAAACGTACTACTGCTAGATTACAGTATTAACAACCATGCTGTCTGCAAATATAGCCCACCGTTGCTTCAAACATAACATAAATGTAACCTCTCTTATGTTGCAGATCTATGCATTGGGCTGGATGAGGATTTCTAAAAATGTGCTGCAGATTGCTTACACAAAACAACACTGAGGTATTTAAATGTTGAGGAACAAGCTTGTTGGTTTCACGATAGATCTTTGTATTCTTTTATATCGTCTGTGCTGTTTATCCACCAGGTTCTCAGTTAGTTGATGCACATGTAGTTTGCTTAGCCAAGATTGAAGCCTGCATGTTGGGTATCTTTCTTTAAGCTTAATACCAATACGATTGAGTGTGTTGCTTTTGGACTGTCTTTTGCCATTATGGAATTTATAAGCAGACTGACCTCTATCTTGTTAAGTGTTTCAGATCATGTTAACATTCTGGGTGTTATCATGGATTTGGCTTTGGCTCTAGATAAGCAGGTCTGGCCAAGGATGAGTTCTGCCAACTCAAAATTATTTATAAATCTAAACAAAATTCTCTCTTTTAAAGATTCTCTCCTGAAACCCTTATAACATCCAAAATCTGTGTACATCCAGGTTCCACATAGCAAATGGATTCAATTCATTGTATGAAATGAATAAGAATATTTGTGGCCCGGACTACAAAACCATGTGTATTTTTTTTTTTTTAATTGAGATTTATACATCATCTAAGATCTGTATAGATAAGTTTGCATCAATGAATGATTTATTATAGACAGCAGTTTTCAATTATTATTTGTATTATTATTCACCTATTATTAAAATCTGAAATCTGACCTTTTCAAAAAACTGCAATACTGAGAACTACATTTTAAAGCCATCTAAATTAAGTGCCTAGCTATGCGCATTAATAAACAAAAAATATTTTTTAGAATAGTAGAAATTTAAAAAAACATTTTTATGGAAAATGATCTTTACTTATATTCTTGACAATATTGGCATTAAAATAAATATTGAAGATTGGCTACTGCCAAAATATACCCATGCAGCATAAGAATGTTTTGTTGTTCAAGGTTACATATTTTAAAATTATTAACCCTTTTGGAAACCGGGTAATTACATTCCTAATCAATACAAATCATGATTGGCAAATTTAGTACATTGCAAAAAAACATTTATTTAAAAATAACATATAATAAATGTTTGGTTATATAAGCTGTCAGCTTCAGGTGCAATAACTCCTCAATAAGTGTACACATCATACCTGTCAACCCTCCCATTTTTCTCAGCATTCTCCCGTATTTTACAGTTTTATCCTGCTATTATCCCGTAAAGGTTTTTTCCCATATTTACAGTCTTTTACTGAAGGGTGGCAAATAAACATTAAAGTGCCGAGCCTCCCTATTCTCAACCCATACTGCCGAACCACCAGGGGCTGCCCCTTGCTCTTAAATGTGAGTCTGTTCTGTGCTTTTGCTTTGTTTAGGCATGGAAACACTTTGAAATAAACTTAAAAACGGTGCGATTCCCTTCCTTTTCATTAGAAGTGCCTTCTCCCCTTCATATGCAATCCTCAAAACAGTCATATAACAGTGCATGACTGTCAACTGATGGATTCTGTACACGCCATTTGAAGCGGAGCAAAAGTCTGGGTTTTGGGTGGGTGTTTAAACATATACACATAAATAATTATAATAATATCTAAAGATGTCGATCTGGGTGGGAGTTTTATTTCAAACACAAGTAATTTCGTCCTAACTGAGCATAAAACGTTAGGAAAGCAATCGAATGCTTTCATTATAAGGTTAGATGTGTGCATTTTTAAAGTGACACCTCTGTTATTTAATGTAATCAAACGAAAATAAAATCTAAATAAATCATTAATTCGTTGCTCTTTAATCAGAATGTGAAAGTCATACATTGAAAAAACGGCTAATGAGATTTGATAACTTAATTCTATTACATTATAATAGCTATTAATTTAATAAGCTGAACTGTTTTCTAATTTATTTGCAAGTCAATGTATAAAGTACTATTTATTTTTTATTTTTTAAATGATAATAAAACTGACCGTTTAACTGTTTATTTACAATGAAACATCATTCATATGAGCATATTTAGTTACTTATGGATTTATTAAGGGGGAGGGGGCATATCCCTCATTATGGTGGGCAAATCCCTTATTTTCACATTACAATGTTGACAGGTATGGTACACATGCATGTTTATCAACATATATATATATATATATTTTTTTTGATAAATATAACTTACAAAACTAAAAATAAATATATATATTCTCTCTCTCTCTCTCTCTCTCTATATATATATACATATATATATATATATATATATATATATATATATATATATATATATATATATATTATATAAAGTCAAGAAAACATTACTGTAAATGATTTTTGTTTTAATCTACAGTGTGAATGCTCACAGTTTATTTCAAGTCAATGCTTATATGATACAATAAACCTATAGCAACTATAAAACTATAATAAATGGGATTCAGGTTTCTGTGTTTCAAATTCCCAGAATGCATTGCCCAGTATTGAAACATTGCCATTCTATAGGCATTTCTCAGGGTCATCTCATCTTCAATTAGTGCAGAATGCTTACAAAGAAAGGGAGAGTCTTGCCTCGGATTCAGCATCCCAACATTGGCTGCCTGTAAAATTTACGATTGGACATTTTGTGGTGTTCCAATGAAACATATTGTTGAACTTTTGATATCTTATCAAAATAAACCATATGAAACTCCATGTTCATACAACTAGATTAAAATCAAACTGTGATACAGCCCTTTCAAGAGTTGTTATTCTAAATGTGCCATATAAATGACATTTGTATTATTTTATATTACACTGTGCTCCACAAATAAAAAAATAACCGCATATTGGTTTGGAACAACATAGCGATGAGTCAATTGGTGAAAGAATTTGGGAAAACTGTTCAAAGCCTCTCTTATTTTACACTCTTTTCAATGTCACTGCTGTCTAGGAGAAACAATTGAGATATTACAAGTGAACCGAGGTCTGATGTGGGATTTGTCTATCTGATGTGATGCAACAGCCCTAAATAGGTTCACTCTTCTTTCTACATTTAACAATTTCACACCTCTCATGTATTCCTGGGACTCATAAGTGCAGTTTTTATATTTATGTGTCGGTGTTTGATGGTGTGCAGCGTGGAAAAGCTGAAGAGAAAAACGCTGTTTCACACTGCCACATCGACTCAGAGCTGAGCAGATGACGCTGCCCTTCACACACTGAATCTGTCTTCCTCTGCCCATCAACCCTCGGGCTGTCTCACTCTCAAACAATCCCTCCGGACTGACGGAGCAGTTGGCATGTTGTTGCATTGTAGAGACTCGCTGGAGAGCTCCAATAGAGAACGACAGCAGATAGAGAAATGCTGTGACATCACACGAAATGTGTGAGACTGTGAAACCACATCAGTCGGCAATGAAAGGGAAAGTTGTGATTAAGGGATTAGTGCACCCGAAAATGTATTCTGCAATCGTTTATTCGCCGTTCGTTCCTCAGTTGGAAATTTTGAGTAATGTGCTGGGCGCTCTTCTATGAAATTGCAATGGATGGGTACTGCAGTTTTCAAGCTTTAGAACTAGAGAGAGAGCATCGTTAAATTGTCGTAAGGGGGTTTATATAAGCTATTTGATCGTTTTAAAATAAAAATTGTCATAAAGGGGGGTTATATAAGCCATTTGATCGTTTTGAAATATAGGTTATTATTCACTGATAGTCTTCCGATTAGCAGTGTTGTTTTATTTTCTTCAAGACTCTGTTGGAGGTTTTATTAGTTTTAGTTTTGGATTCCACTTTCAATGGTTTTATTTCATTTCATTTTATTTTATCATTTTTCATATCTGGCTTAGGGTTAGGTTTTTTGGTTTGGGTTGGATTGATTTTGTTATTTTAGTACGCACATGAGTTATTCCTGGCAGCATATGTTGAACCTGAACAACATAAACCAGTCTAATGTTGATCGAGTATATATAAAAATTCCCTTAATTTGACCAGCATTTGACACTAATTGAGGCACGTCTCGACAGTTTTGAGTTTTGTTAGAATGATTTTGGAAATATATCAAAACATTTTGATTAGTAATATGCCAAGCTTATCAATCCAACTTAATTTGACAACTTTAAAGGCCATTTTCTCAGTACTACCCTCAGATTCCTCCAACTACCCTCAGATCTCTACCAAAGATTTTTTTATATCCTATACATAAATGCAAAGCTTATTTGCTCAGCTTTCGTATGATGTATACATATCAATAATAAAAAAAAAAAATAAAAAAAAATTGTGACTTATAACTTGTTTTGTGGTCTATGGTCATATATATCTGAAATGAAAAATGGCAGTTTGACATCATTTATTTGACTCAGATTATTTTAGAGCTAGTTTCATTCAGTTAACTTTCTATGATTAAGTGTGTAAATATGTTCAGCCAGGCTGTGCTTTTTCTCTCAAGGCTGAATTTTCACCAGTAGTGATTTTTGACGCATTTGTCATTTTTTAATTTAAAGGGCACCTATGATGAAAATCTACTTTTTGAAGCTGTTTGGACAGAACTGTGTGTAGATATAGTGTACACAGTCATATTGTGGTGATATAAAAACAATGTCTCTTTATTTAAAATTTCCTAAAGATCTAAATCTCTCCCATATTAAGGGCAAACGGCAACGTGAAGAAGTGTAGTTTCCCCGCCCACTTTGATTGACAGCCGCGTATTAACATGTCTCCATAGTAATGTGTATAATCATATTAACAAAACAGGATGTGTACAAAACAACTGGGATTAAAAGATTTGCTCAGCTAGCTGTGATCATCAATCATCATCAAATGTGATCAAGAATGAGTTTTTCAAGTTTAAAACACTTTTAAATCAGTGCATATTTGCAATGAATTACAGTGGTTGCCAGTGTGTGCATTAACTTTAAAACAACATTGTGTTTGACTCATCGTGGCAGAAAGGCTTGAATTAACTCAACAACAAATACATCATATAATCATTGTGAAAGTTCTTAAAGTAGTATTTCCTCACATGAGATCTGCTTCTTTCATGTTTGTCACTGTGCTGTTTATCTGGCGCAGCAGAGGCGGAGATTGAGGCACACTCTGACAGGCACGTGGGAATGGTGGGCAGGGAGAACTAGCATTAAAGGCAACAAAAACTGGGGCTGCACGGTGGCACAGTAGATAGCACGTTCGCCTAACAGCAAGAAGGTCGCTGGTTCAAGCCAGTTCTGTGTGGAGTTTGCATGTTCTCCCCATGTTTGCTTAGGTTTCCTCCGGGTGCTCTGATTTCCCATACAAATCCAAAGAAATGTGGTATAGGTGAATTGGCTAAGCTAAATTGTCCGTAGTTTATGTGTGTGAATGAGTGTATGTGTTTCCCAGTGATGGGTTGCAGCTGGAAGGGCATTCACTGCGTCAAACAAATGCTGGATAAGTTGCCAGTTCATTCCGCTGTAGCGACATAATAAAGGGACTAAGCCGCAAAGAAAGTGAAAGAATGAATGTATTGAGCTTATCTTTATTCATTCATTCATTCATTCATTTTCTTTTGATAGTCCCTATATTAGGCTATCAGGCCTTTATTAGGCCTTTATTCGCCACAGCGGAATGAACCGCCAATTTATCCAGCACGTTTTTACAAAGCGGATGCCCTTCCAGCCACAACCCATCTCAGGGAAACATCCATACACACTCATTTACACTCATACAATACAGACAATTTTTAGCTTACCCAGTTCACCTATACCGCATGTCTTTGGACTGTGGGGGAAACCGGTGCACCCAGAGGAAATCCACACGAACGCAGGGAGAACATGCAAACACCACACAGAAACTCCAACTGACCCAGCCGAGGCTTGAACCAGCGACCTTTTTGCTGTGAGGCGATAGCACTACTATTGCTCCACTGTATCGCCCAAAAGATTTATCTTAAATTTTGACAAAGGGGTAAAATAGGTGCCCTTTAATGTTTTATTATGTCTTTTTGTCATTTTGGAGATTGACAGTTAACCTCTTTTTTCACTTTTATTATACTGAGGAGATTTGCCATCCTCCTCGAAAGTAATGTTAAAGCATGTCATACAGATTTGGAATAAAAGTGACCGAAATGTCTTTTTTTTTTTTTGGCTCAACTGTCCCTTTAAAGCCCTTTTAGCCCAGAGCATTTACTGAAACCAATGTCTGTTTACATGAGCTGTTTTTCTATGGGTAGCAGGTGTATTGCCTTCTACTGCTTTTGAAAGCATCTCCTTCCATACAGTTTAAAATGTATCCAGTGTTCTTTTGTTTTGTTGTTATATTAAATTTTAATGTTCGTACAAGATCCCAGTGCACAATTGTGTAGTTGTATGAACACCGGCTCTGCCCTACGGCAGGTTTCTGCTTTAACAGAAAAGCATATTTTCCCCTACAAAAATAGTAAAGATATTTACCAATTTGCACAGTAAATATTTAGTTATTAACATAACATCATGTGCAAGATGTGACAGGAAAATTTAAAACTGTTCTAATTAAACTACTATCCAGGCATTTGGAGTTTTAAATTTTAATTGTAGAACAAAAAATAAAATGAAAACAAATACATTTTTGATGAACGTAATTCATCTGAGAAGCTTGCATTGCATTTCTTCTTCGAAAAAGCAACCTTACTGATTCAATTTTTCATCTTGTTTTGTTTCAAAAGCATGTGATTCAACATAACACTTTTTTCAGTTAATTGGTTTCTGTTTCTGTGATGCCATGCCGAATAGCAACCCTGACAGTAAAAACTAATTCAGCCAAAGTCCTACTGCTTTCTGCAGGTTAAACATCAAATGCATTTGGAGGGATGCTAAGTGTAAGTTTACATAAATTCCAATTCAGTTCAGTATCAATGTCTGGCAAAGCAATAATTAGTTTTTTTATTAGTATTATTATTTTAAATCCCATCTATGTGTATTAGTAAGTTTAGTTTAACTAAAGTAAACTATGGTAGGATTGATTGCTGTTATGTGGCTCAGTTTAATAAGCGTGATAAATATTACTGTCATCTGAACCTTGATGCACCAAACAAACACACTGAAAAGGTGGGCCTTCGTCCACTTCCAATCAGACTGTTAAGATTAAAGTTCTCTGAAATGCTGACTATTTTTGTTTGTTTTTGTTTTTAGAAGAAGTCTAATAGATGTCCAATAGACTTCTAAACATAGACGGCTTCTAGACATAGACGGCTTTTAAAACAAGGCTAATTTTGAGCCATCAGTGAACATCTAAAAGACATAGAAGAAAATCCCAATATCAGACTAGTCATCAAATACAAAAATTTAAACGACTACATATGTGAAGTCATATCATAATCTGTATTTGATGACTTTTCTAGTTTAAGAAGATGTGTCAGTCTTACTACAACATATACAGGTCATTTTTACACATTGTACATAAATCAGTCATCATATAAAAAGAAAACTAGGGATAATTCTCATTGTATCTTCATTATATATGTTCATATATTAATTCAAGCACAAAATTATTCATACCCCTGGCAAATTATGACTTAATGTATTTTTATTATAACCAGCAAATTGATATTTTTTTGACTGAAAATGACATGGGTTTCCCAGCAAGCATTTATTGTCTAATAGATGTCTAATAGAGGTCTAGAGGTCTTTATTTAAACAAGGCTAAATTTGAGCTGTCATTGAACATCTAATAGACATAGAAGAAAATCCCAAAACTAGACGAGTCATCAAATAAAAAGAAAAAAATTTAATGACTACATATGTGAAGTCATATCATAATCTGTAGTTTTAACATTTGTCTCAGTCTTACTACAACATATACAAGTAATTTTTACACATTGTACATAAATCAATCATTGTAAAAAAAAAATCTAGCGATAATTCTCACTATTTTGTCATTATATATGCTTTTATATACATTAAAGCACAAAATTATTCATACCCCTGGCAAATTCTGAGTCACTTTTATTATAACCTGCTAATTTTTATTTTTTGACTGAAAAGGACACCGGCTTCCCAGCAAGCATTTTTATCTAATAAAAGTTTAATAGAGGTCTAAACATAGACGTAAAACAAGGCTAAATTTGAGCTGTTAGTGAACATCTAATGGATACAGAAGAAAAGCCTAAAATTAGACGGGTCATCATGTCGTGCTGATGAAGATTAAAAATGCAGATGTCAGTTTACACTGACTGTAGGTTTTATGTTGCATGTTGTTTTTGAACCCAAATAAGGACTAAATGTATGTTGTGTGTACTTTTTCTGTAATTGGTAACACATCAGAGACTTTAGGTGTCTATATGTGTTCATTTATGTTGCATTTATTTATTTTATATAATTGCAGACGTTACAGTAGGCTATATTGAACTATCATTGATCTACATCAATTAGTTATAATCAAATCTTGTTTATAGAATAACATCTACTGAAACATTGTCGTACACCACACCCACCAGGAAGGTACCATTAATACCATTTGGGCAGTGGAAACGCAAGCCTGATAAAGGTGACCCATACCGACTTGTACCGTACTGTACCACTCAGTAGAAACGGGCCATTATGGAACATTATTGAAAGGTGACTGTTAATACTAGAGTATGCTGTAGCATTCACTATCAAAAAGTTGTAAATCTTATAATATATACAATATAATAAACTTTAATACAGTACGGTTCAAAAACACTGTAGCATTTCTTCATGTGGAACTTGCAAATAACAGCATGCAGCCTGCCTACACCTATCATAAGGTACCCACTTCTAAAACCAAGGCATGTATGAAGGGTGAGCGATGTGTGTTATATTTCTCTAGCCCTGGAGGTTTTGACCTGAGTCTGCTAATACTGTTTTCACGCACATGTAGAGCATGTAAAACTCTCAGCAGTCTATGTAACCCCTGACTGCAAAGCGAAAGGCTGGAGTGCTGGACAGCTGTATTTCCTCTATGCTGACAGCAGTGTCAGTGAGGTCAGGTTTCCCTCATTCTGCTTAAGGTCTTGTATCTAGCAGGGACCCATCACACTGAGCGGGACATCAGTCTTTTATCCACGCTTTGACAGCTTCTCTTCTTTACCGGGTAAAAACTGTCAAGCATCAATCCCTGGACTCCCAAGCAGGAGGATGTGCGTGTGTCGTACTCACTCTACTATGACTCCATCTTTATTCACCTTTCACAGGGAAGACCCGACGAGAAAGAGGGAGAGAAGAACAATTTTAAAGAATAACATCAAAATAATGTAAAAAAACAAACAAACATTAAATATCAATTATATATGAATAGCTATGTAAACAGGCTTACAGTATTCATAAAATAGCATTTTCAGTCAGATTTAAAGATCTGTGGAACTTATACTTTTGACAACATTTTACTTATGCTTATAAAATTTCCAAAAGTGCAAAGGAAAAACATTCGTACTAAACATGCAAACATACACTTATTACCCTTGATGTTGCATCCCTTTCCTGCTGTTAAATAATTCTCCTGCAGTTTTCATAGTACACCATCTTTTTTGTTCATAGCAAAAGTGATCTTGATTTTTGACCATGTCCACACGTACACAGATATTTTTAGAAACAGAACAACACCCCCCCCGCCCCCCAACGCCCCCCCATGTGGACAAAATTAAATCGTAGCGCGAACCGCAGATAAATGTTTACACTTTTAACTACATTACAAATTATGTGGATAGATAACAACTATGATGAAAAAATATGGAGGAACACTTTCGCATGTTGAGATGTACATAATATGTGTGTGCTGGCGCTCACCAGAGCAGGTGTCCAGCAACTGAAGCAGAGCTTGCAGGTAAACAACTGCATTTTATTGATGATTTTGTACACAGTTGGCATTAAGAAGGAACATACGTAGAAACATTATCTGACTAACATCTTGCAGCTAAATGTGTCTGGAAAAATATTCAAAGGCTTTTATTTTCAACAGCGCAGATGTGAATGCATCTGAATGTTCTGATTGGCTAGAGTAGACGTCTCACGTCAACATGTCTAAGCGAGAACTCGCTCGTTCCAACAATTTTCCTTCTGCGGTCCAGAGAGTAGCATTTCGACAAATTACTCGTAATGTTACAACAATTTCTGAAAAAAATATTCCAGAAAGATCTGTTTGTGTTTAAGGGGCTGATGATACTTTTATGCTGGCTTCACACCAAACAGGGAAGTATTTTCAAGAGTAAATTGCCTACAAGACAATGCCAATGTGAGAGTAAAGACATATTACCATGTCATGCTGCGAATGAGGCAGCAAACTTACAGAATTTCCATCATCTGCATTTGGTGTGAACCCAGTAATGTCAGGAAGGAGAAAACACATGCTGACGTGTCAACACAACACAGTTTTCAGAAAGTTTTGGATTCAGTCACATGATTCTCTGTTTTCATGTGGACAAACAGCAAACCTTATAGAAAAATGTGTGGTTTTTAAAAATACCCATGTTGGTGTGGACAGGGCCTAAGGTGCCTAAAGTTAAAAACCAGGATTTTCTAGAAAAGTTACATCACCATCCTGCATTGTCCAATGACATTCCAAAGCAATTTATGTACTAATTAAAGGGATAGTGTACCCAACAAGGAAATTTTCCTCTGTTTACCCACACTTAATTATTTATAAACGTATGAATTACTTTCTTCTACTGAAAACAAATTTTGATATTCTGAAGAAGGTTGGAAAAAAAGCAGCCATTTGCATCTACAAAAATGAAAGTCAATGGCTGCTTTTCTTCAGCATTGTTCAGTTTATATTTATTTTGTGTTCAATAGAGAAAGAAGAGGGTGATACGGTGGCTCAGTGGTTAGCAGGTTGCTGGTTCAAGTCGCGACTGGTGTTTGCATGTTCTTCCCGTGTTCGTGCGGGTTTCAGGTGCTCCAGTTTCCCCCACAGTCCAAAGACATGCGGTATAGGTAAATTGAATGAACTAAATTGGCCATAGTGTGTGTGTGTGTGTGTGTGTGTGTGAATGAGTGTGTATGGAATGTTTCTCAGTGCTGGGTTGCAGTTGGAAGGGTATTCATTGTGTAACGCATTCTGGATAAGTTGGTGGTTCATTAAGCTTCGGTGACCCCTGATGAATAAAGGTACTAAGCCAAATTAAAATGAATGCATTGTTGGATGCATATTGTAAAGGGCAAATTCTTCTCCTAGTAGTGGAAGCTGTAAGGTAATTCATAATTAAACAATTTTAACCTGTCCACATATCTTTTTTAGGTATAAATTATTTGTGTATAATGAGATAATGCATTCATTATCACCAATTAAATGTCAGATCTCTTTAGAAAATAAAACCTTTATATCAAACTGTTCACTTGCATAAAGACTAAACATGATTTCTACCAGCCACAAAGTGTTTTGTATGGCTGCCAGCATGAAAATTTAAATTCAATTGACATTTACAAACCAAACGCTTCAGCTATAAAGAATGTCAATCACACTTTTGCTGTTGTTTATGCTTTTATGAAATTGCCAATTTTCCTTTTCAGCCTATGGCATATTAATCATCGGTGCAGTTCAGTGTATGCTGAAGTATTTCAGTGTTTGATTTTGCCACTTTGTTGCATTTACGGTTCTTTGCCCTCAAATAAGGGACAGTTTCCTACAATACAGAGTGGTTGTCAGTCTTATGTGTGAGTGTGTGTCGGTGGTCCTCTATGTCTGGAGGTTGTTTTGATCACAGCTGGAGTGGAAATAGAGGAATGGATTTGGTTTCGTTTTCTGTGAAGTTCTCCACTCTTTGCATCCAGATAAAGTTCACACACTATAAAGTGCTTCCCACCTCTTCTGATCTGTGTAATGGCCCATCTCCTTATCCCTCTGTCATTTGAGTTTCCATTTACACTTTCTCGCCTTCTCTCCTTCATCTCTCCGCCTTTAGTCTGTCCTACTGTCTCATTGTCCATCTCTCCTATTCCCTCTTTTTCCTGTTTATTCAGTCCTATTCTTCAGTTCTGTATTCCTTTCTGTCTCTCTTCTGTCATTTTGAGTTCCATCACATGTTCATTGGCTCTTGGCCGATAGAGCTTTTGGGCTCTGAGATTAAGTGGCTGTCTGGCCTAATCTGAGTTGTGCAGCAAGCTATGAAGTTCAGGTTGAAGCAATGGCCAGCCTTTTCCAAAGAGATAAGAGGCAGACGGAAGATTGGAAGTGCGGGATGTGGTATTTGACCTATAAACAGAAATGATAACCAGCTAGGACACAAAAATATCTTGAGTCCCTTCATGGACGTGATTCAGTATTTTTGTTGCAACATCTTGAGTTAACGCACTAGTTCTATTGGTCTCTTGGACCAAACTTTTTTGTAGTAATCTTTTAGTGGTTGAACATCGCTGGATTAAATTGTATCCATAAACATTTAGACTAAATGTTTATGGATACAATTTAATCAAGTGACGTTCAATATTTTCACAGATAATTGGAAAACACATAAAAATATTTTTGTGCATATAATCCTGGAGTAGCATATAGTTTTTTTCATCCCATTAAGTTTGAGACAAAATAAATGTAATGAATATAAACGATAAATTAATACTTTTTCACTTCTGTTGATGCACTTAGCAGCTATATTAAATTCTAGTTGAGACCTGTCAGAAGTCTGGCGTGAGGTGGGAACTCAGATTATCGTTCATCCAAATACAAATGGAATGATTTATCCATTAGATTTTACAGTTACATTTAACCTCAGTCTGACTTTAAGCTACTGCTAAGCTCACAACTGACACAATTCTTGTAGACCTCCACAGCAAACAACAACTAGCAAACAAAAGTAACTTTTTAACAAACGCAAGTATTACTTGCATTGCTTTCATTCATTAAACTTTGGTGTTTGTTGGCATTTGTAGTCGTAGAGCACTAGCTTTTATAGCAATCGTGTCCAAACACACTGGAAATCGCCACCATACCATTTAATAGTGCGCTATTTGAGGGAGCAGCCATTTCTAGTGGTGTCCGAAACCAGAGTGAACATTCTAAAGTGCACTCAATCAATCCCAAAATGCACCACAATAACAAGTGTACACACCATATACAGTACACTCAACAGCAAGATAAAACCAACAATCCACTGTCAGAGTTTTCATGCTGTATGTCTGACCACAAAAAAAACACAAGATAGACAAGAAATATGCACTTACCAGCCACTTTATTGGGTCTGATGAGTCTTTGTTTCTGCTGCAACATTTGAATGGCATGGTCAGAATTTGGCATCAACAACATGAAAGCATAGATCCATCCTACCTTGTATTAACGGTTCAGACTGGTAGTGTTGGTGTAATGGTGTGTGGGATTATTTCTTAGCACACTTTGGGCCCGTTAGTACCAATTGAACATCATTTCAACGCCACAGCCTACCTGAGTATTGTTGCTGACCATATCCATTCCTTTATGACTACAGTGTACCCATCTTCTGATGGCTACTTCCAGCAGGATAACGTGCCATGTCATAAAGCGTGAATCATCTTAAACTTGTTTCTTGAACATGACAATGAGTTCCCTGTACTTAGACGGCCTCCATAGTCACCAGAACTCAATCCAATAGAGCACCTTTGGGATGTGGTGGAATGGGATATTTTCATCACGGATGTGCAGCCAACTTGGATTTCCAGTATCTTGTTAAATCTTGTTGAAACTATGGAAGATTAAGGCAGTTCTGAAGGCAAAAGGGGGTCCAACCCGGTACTAGTAAGCTGTACCAAATAAAGTGGGCAGTGAGTGTAGTTTGAAGGTAATATAGAAGGTAAACATACCTGAACTAACTAATCAAAGTCTCTAGACCAGGGATCACTGACCCTGTTCCTTGTGAGCTACCAACCGGCATAATTTAGCTCCAGCCCTGATCAAACACACTTGAACTAATTAATTGAGGCCTGAATCAGCACTTGATAATTACATAGAGGTGTGTTTGGTCAGGGTTTCAACTGAAATCTGCTGGGAAGGTAACTCCAGGAAGTTCCCATCTCAGGAAGCTCAGATGTGAGGGTCCACAATGAAGCAGTCCTGTGTGATCCGGCAGTTCTGGTCGGATTGCAAGTAACTTTGTTTTAAGAACTGCAGGGAGATTCTAAATCAAAACAATCCAGAGCCATTTTCACAGCCGTGATTTCCCATCTCAGCAATGTAAGCAGCTGGTAGCGGGAGGATTGTTTACACGATAATTCCCCTCTTATTGGTAAAGTTGTATTCCAGAAAGTTTGTAGATTTGATGTTGATCTTTAAGCTGTCTCGTTTGAGCACTGTGCTGATAGGCTCAAGTTAATATTAGGGTGCTTTCACACCTGTGAATCGATTCAGTTGTTCCGAAACAGAGAATACAATTGTTACATTGTTGCTCTTTGCTCTTGGAGCGGTTCGCTTTCACACTGCAAAGTTTCTAATCAGACCAAAAGAGCTAAAACAAGTCACGTGCGAGTAAACTCTCCTTACATTGGTCAGTGTCAGGGTTTATTTTGCAGCGTCCCGCTAAGCTGTCAGGAGAGGTGGTGGTTTGGTGGTGATTGACAGGGTGCGCGCGCGCGACGTTTCTGAGGAGAGACGCGGTGAGAAGGGTGCGCGACGATGCCTATTTGAGGACCTGGAGGGAGCAAGTGGTGCTTGCTGCAAAGCCATTTGGGCGAGCTGAGCTCCAGAGGAGGGAGACGCAAGATTACCGGGAGATCATCACTCGTTTGCGGGCATCCGGAGACTCGCGAAACTTCCCACTCATAATTCTCTCTTCATATAGCCGTAAGCCTATTACATATCCATAAAACAGTGATACAACCGCGCTCGGATCGGATCGCTTTCTCACTACAATCGAACCGTTCCAGGGTTCGTTTCAATCGAGCCGAGACCACCTCATTCAAGCGATCTCGGAGCGATTACTTTGGCGCGGAACAGAGTGCGATTGCCCTGTTCACATATGCCAAACTAACCGCGCTAACTGGGCAATCGAGACACGTTCCGAAACAAAAGTGTAGGTGTGAAAGCACCCTTAGAGTATAAAATATAAAAGCAAGAATGCAAGGAGCGGAACGGAATTTTTTTTAAGAGAGACATACAAATTGTGCAGCGCAGGGGGGTCTTGAGGTCCAGAAACTTCTTAGCCAGTGGGTGCTGGATGGACCTAATATCTGCTGGACATTTTTCTTACAGGATTAAGGCTGGACACCCCTACCTTATAAACACAAAACAAACATGTTTTCCAGTAATGGATTTGAATAGTTTACGTCTGCAGAATCATTCTTCACATCTTGCTTGTTGAGGGCAGAGAGTGCAATTTTCCATCTTATAGTGAACATGTATATTTTCCAGGCAGAAACCTGCTGGTATAGGAGGAAATTACAGAAGCCTTACCCTACTTTACTACATGTGTGTTATCGGCCACCTGCACAAACAGGAAATGAAGCATACCGAAGATACAACCTCTATTATGGCATCACAGATGAGCATTTATTCAGTGAAGGAGACACACACACACGCTTGATTTCCACCATAAAAAAATCAGACTTCCTGTTCCCATCAGCATAATTGCCATGGAATTCTGATAACCTGCTGTAGAGCAAGATGGGATTAATTAGAGCGAAGCAGAGACTCGTTTGTTACCGTTATATTTTCATTTTCCTGCTCATTTACCTTCGTTCACCCACAGTAGGAAGACTGGCACTCTGTCAAGCAACAGCACTCGATCACTCAGACCAGGACTCAACATGAACGTCCAGAGAGAGACGGAAAGGATTTATGCACTAAGCTCATGTTCAACTACAGCCGAATCTTCTGGGAATCACAACGTAAAGGCCAGTGTTTCATGCTCAGATTACTTTGGGGATTCTTCTAAACAATGATCGCAGTGCTTGAGAAAGTCTGGCTTGAGTTAAGCTTTAGTTTTCTGGTTTGAGGGAAGGTGTATCTGCTGTTTTGGCCTCAAGTAGTCTCAGTTTTCTTTTTCCTCCAGCTTCCCTAATGGTGCCTGAGTGCAACAAATCATCATTAATTGGTTACAAGCCTCAGAGTTGGTAAACAGCCGTCATGCAGGCTAAATATTCATCTGCCTCTCATTCGCTTCGCATTTAGGGAAAAGTATAAAGAATGCGCCTGTCAAAGTGCCCTGCAGGAGAGAAAGGCTGTTTTCAACTGCCACCTGAAGGCTGTTGTAAACAGTAGGCATTCAAATAAGGATGCATCTAAGGTAATCTTGTGTCTGTCCTTTGTGGAAAGAGATGTTGCAAAGTGCATCACGACAAAGCTTTTATAAATATATGAACATCAACTTCAATACAAGCATAATCAATTTTAAAAGTCTGCAGTATAAATCAGACAGCTTGAATAGGCTTGTTTTTAAGTATGTTTTGGCATGAAGGTTATTTCAAAAAGTAGATATAGGGTTTATTCGGATTTGAAAAGTTTGGTTAGATTAAAACAAATTGTTGCATGATTTCTGTGTTAATCAGGATAATTTAAAAAAGTGTGAACCCTGAACCCAGCCAAATAAACCAAACTGTTTTTAGATGTCTTTGGTCTGTGTTTAGTTTATATTTCAGTTGCCCTATTCAATGGTCTTTGACTAAAACAGGAACGCAACATGGACCAGAGACATCTGAACAAATCAGAAATACGACAGGACTTTGCAAGATCCAACCATAAAAAGGACAAAATCTTCAAATATTTTAAATTTTAGTTTATATATATATATATATATATATATATATATATATATATATATATATATATATATATATATATATATATTAAATATAGTCTATTACAATATTATATATATATAGCACTGTCACCTCACAGCAAAATGGTTGCTGGTTTGAGTCCTGGCTGGGCCAGTTATCATTTTTGTGTGGAGTTTGCATGTTCGTGGTGTGACTTTACTCCGGGTGCTCCAGTCTAAAGACATGCACTACATGTGAATTGAATAAAACTAAATTGTCCGTAGTGTGCAAATGTTTGTGTGACTGAGTGTGTATGGGTGTTTTCCAGTACTGGGTTTAAGGTGGAAAGACATCTAATGTGTAAAACATATGCAGGAATAGATGGTGGTTCATTCCGCTGTGGTGACCTCTGAAATAAAGATTAAGCCAAAGTAAAATGAATGAATAGTCACTTGTTGCCCATACAATTTGGTGTGCTTTTCCATGCAGCAGATTTTTGACAGGGAAAACTATTTTGACTTATATTTTATAAACCATTTATGTTATCAATGCACTCATATTTAAATCTTTTTACAGTATATTTGTGTTCAAAAAGTAGCAGAACAACATCTTCATCCTCTTAAACATTGTTATTAGCAATCATGATATTTACTTGTGGATGTGTGCTTCTTGTTCTGAGTAATCAGCTAATGCATTGAGGAATGTGTTTAAAATCATAGCAGTCTGGAGTTTAATGAGAGAATTCATTCATTCTACAAAAAACAGCTGACATTAATGGTCTTTTATGAAGGAGGAAGGTTAGCGGTGTGTCACGCATTGTTATAAAATGTATTTCTTTCTGAATTGTGATGTAAAATAGGTTGTTCTGAGCATTGTTTTGAAGAACAATGTAATTTAAGTAAAAGGTTGATAGGAGAAGGGGAGTCTTATAAACAAGTGCTGCAAATAGTTTGATTCTCATCTAAAATAATCTCAAATGGCAATAAAATCCTGGAACATGTAAAAAAAAATATAAGTAGTCCGGATTTATAATGGTTGAAAGAATAGTAATGACAAAAATCCAGCCAAAAATCCCCTTCAGACAGATAAAAGATGATCTAAAATGACGTGTAAGAATCATAAGAGTCAGAAGACATTTGAGGGAAAATCATTTGTAAGCAAGATCCCCAGTAAGCAAGTTTGTCCTGTTAAACAAACATGAATCAATTCAAACTTGCCAAGGACCACATTAATTGTCCCAAAGACAAACATGGACTGACGAGAGTAAATAGAGTGTTCATCGACAGTATGTCAGATGAGCCCCAGCAATCAAATATTAAGTTTCATTTCACTGTGAAATATGCTTGCTCAAAAATCATGATTTGGGGATGTTTTTCAGACTTTGGTGTTAGAACAAAATAATTGATGAGATTATGTTTCTCTGTGCTGAAGAGAAATGCCCATGTAATGTGTATTTCAATAAGGCACTGACCCCAAACTCACAAGCAGTCAAGCAACAAATTGGTTTCAGGCAAAAAGTATTGAGGTGATGGAGTGGCCAACTCAATCCTCTAACCTCAATCCAGTTGAGAACTTCTGAGGTGACATTAAAAATGAGATTTTTGAAGCTAAACCCAAAATAGTTGGACAGATTTCAAAGTCCAGAAGTTGGTTGACTTGATGACACAGCAGTTATCAGCAACAATGGCTATGAAACAAAATATTAGTTCAGTAATTTGAGCTGTCTTTTGGTACTTTAATCTTTTTAAAGATTAATAATTTTACTAATAGAAATACCCACAAAATTGAATGAGTATCATTTCCACTATATATGTATATAAAATATTTGCACTTTACTAAATGTTGTGCATGCACGTATGTGTGTACAGAACAAAGAACAAAACTCTTCGAAAATTAAATGTTTTACCAAAAACGTTGATCTCCTTGTCAGAAATATTAAAAAACAATGTCTTTACCAGATGTTTTGTTTGGGGTCCAAAACTGTCAGCAGAGTATTTTCTGAGTATTTTCTGTACTAACTAAAAGTCCTATTTTAGTTTGAGAGATTGACAGAATACGTTTTGAAACAGCAGAATACAGAAGACATATGATGAGAAAAACTAAATGTGCAGGGTTTATTGGAGGTTCTAAAGCTGCATCCAAAGTAATTGTTCTCTCATCATTAATTCATTCAATTTCTTTTTGGTTTAGCCCCTTTATTAATTTGGGGTCGCCACAGCGGAATAAACCGCCAGCATATGTTTTACGCAGCGGATGCCCTTTCAACTGCAACCTGTCACTGGGAAACATCCATACACACTCATTTACACACATACACTACGGACAATTTAGCTTACCCAATTCACCTACACCACATGTCTTTGGACTGTGGGAGAAACTGGAGCACCCAAAGGAACCCACACAAACAAAGGGAGAACATGCAAACTCCACACGGAAACACCAACTGACCCAGCTAATACTCGAACTAGTGATCTTCTTGCTGTGAGGTGAACATGCTATTCACTGGGCCACCGTGCAGCCTGTAATTGTTTTCTTCTATGTAGTATTTGGTAAACAGTAAAACCAATTGTATACCCAAATTTATTACATCCCAAAAAAAAAATAGGCCAGACCTTTTACTTCCACCAAGTACTGACCTACTGAGCCAGTGCTCCTGCCAAGATTTATGTGCACAATCATTGAACACTTTACTATCCCAGATATGTTACATCTAAATTTCATTCCTACTTCCTACAGTATATTTATAAAGTATACTTTCAACAGTTCATTCAGATGTAGAACCCATTCAGTTAATGCAATCTGAAGCTTGCCTGAACAGCATGAACTCACTTTACAAATGCAAAATTCTAAAACACCTGCTTCTCAATGTCACCTATGGCAATAAAAACCTTGATATAGACGCTAAAAGCCAATCATCTCTTGAATCCATGCAATCATAAGATTAAAGAACAATAGAAAGCATTGCTAGAGCAAAAGTTTTATAAAAAACTTTAAAGATATGATAAAAATGACATAAATGACAAATTATATAAAGGATTATAGGAGCCCAATGCTAAGGAGGCATCACATATATTAAAGGTGCCAATCCCTTACTGCATTGTATAGAGGAAGAGAACTATTCTAGTGGTAAAATTAATATAAAATAATATAAAATGCACTTTTCTCATTCTTTAACTTGTGTGTGCTATGTTGTACTATGCTTAAAGTATCGCTCCTCTCGCCTGTAATGAACTCAATGGTGAGTTGAGTCTCCACCTCACTTCCTGAGCGAATCGTGAATGTTTTTTTTTATATGGCGCATTGAGCTCATGCCTACGTAAAGCGTTTCAAATCAATCACTAATGGCTTTCATTTCAGTTTGGATGCTGTCATCGAAGACAGCTGACTATGTAGGCAGTGAAGCAGCTCAATAGGTTTTGGAACAGAGCTAATGTTTCAGTAAATTCATTAGTGAGATTTATTTTTGTAGATATGAACTCGGTGTACCCAAAGGAAAAAAAAAAAAGAAGACATTACATTGATGTTTAGTTCAAGATTCATATTCATAAACTTGTTCTGCAGTCTCCAGTGCTGCATTTGTTCAATAGCTTTGTCCTGAGTACCAACAAATAAAAGAAAAACTTTTTTTTTTTCATGCTTATGCAGTCACAGGAGTGATGCTTAAAACCACGAGGCCTGGGGCTCATGTAAATGTTTCAGCAAAATATGAGGAGAAAAGAAATGTTTGAATTGCAGGAAAAAAGCTCTCTTTTATGTTACTTTTTTCTTTGTTGTTGTAATAAATTGGGTAGGCTTATCAATTTCATTGCCCTAGGTAAGCTATAATTATCAGAATAAACATGAACAAAGACATGAATTTGAGGTGTATATAAACAGAAATCAAAAAAATAATGAGAAAATAAGTTTTTGCTTTCATCAAATAACAGCAGCCCAACTGTTATTTTGAAGTAAGTTGCATTTTAGTAATTGAGGCACATTGATTCAAGGCCACTATGATTCATTCTGCGAGTTCAGTTGATTATTTGTCAACATATTTTTATAACTGACAACTCTATAATTTGTGAAATTATATTTTTAGGCAGTTTTGTTTTTATTAGACAGGACGTTATGATGACAAGAAGTGAAGTTAACAAGAGAGAGGGGGAGTATATTGGAAAAGATCCTTGAACATGGACTTGAACTTAGGATGCCTGCAGCTCTGTTGCTCTATGTTGGCGCACTGACCACAAGTCTGTCGGCACTGACATTTGTGATTTTCTATCTTTTTATTTTTTTATCAATTTCATCGATGAACTTGTAAGAGTCACATGTAATGTAAAAAATAAGTTGTTATCGAGGCCAATAGCTGTGCAAATCTATCTGACTTAGTGGTAGGGCTGGGCGGTATGGCAAAAATGCAAACTTGATAATTAATTTCCGTATTGAGCGATGACGATATATATTTCGCTATATGTTGTTAATTCTTCCAGATTTAAAAGTGGACCGCAACAATGACTGAAGCCACAAAAATTAGAGGGTCCATTGAATGGCATAACATATATTTGGCCGATAAATTTTCAATGGCCGAAAATTCGATACATCTCTAATATGATAATGAGCCTTTATTGGTCAAAACACTGTTACATGCAGTGAAACTGGACCCCTCCGATCATACACACATTTCAGTAGAAGACATGTCAGGTGAGAGGTAGCGTAGGAAAATAGAAAATAAGATGTATTGGGGAAAAATGAGGTAGAAAAGCCCCTACCAGACTGTCATTTAAAGTAGGGCAATATCAACACACTTTTTGATTCCTATTGTTGCACATTTCTGCTGTGTAATTGGCTCTTGGATCAATATAGAGTAAAGCTTATCATTGTTATTGACAAATTTTATCGCGGTTCGATATATTTTAAATGCAAAGATGACATTGTTTGCGATATCTTTGTTATGGCAACTTGACATTACAGTGACAACAAAACCTGATTGCCATATGGACATTTTAAATGTGTCATGAATATTTTTCTGATCACTTTTTTCAATGAAACTGAAATTGGCATTAAATCTAATTCTATTATATTTATTCAAGAACTTTACATATTTCTGGCATTAGCAACATTGCAAATAATGTTGACACCATGGCAACTTGCCACAGCTTATTTCAACAAAGATTTGAAACGCTGATTTGTGAGTACAGTGGAGAGGATTTAGCTTTTGTCTGCAATAATATGTACACAAAGGAGCACAGATTTCTCCAATCAGCTATGTTTAACAACAGATGGCTGCAGTTTGTTCATTATTGGGACTGGGTTTTGATGAAGCTTTGCTTGCCAGACGTTGCCTTATCCTTCCACTTGTATTATATAATACAGAGCAGACCTCAGCTCAGATGGATGGCAGGCCAATAAAAAGCATTCATATGTTATACTGATGCTCCTTAAACTATCATCCATTACCAAACCGAGTTCAGATGAATTAACCTGAGCTCTGGACCATGTGTTTCACGTCAAGGTCTATTATACAGACATCACTTTGTGTTCTTTCCCTCCATCTGTCTTTGTCTGTCTTGACTCTCCGCCTTCATTCAGTCACTGCATAATTTATATTTTCTTCATAATAACTCTGTTCCTGCAGGGTTAAACATTAAATCAGTGTTGCAAGAAATAGAGAGATGGGTGAACAAGAAGTGTGGTCTCAGCACGAAGACTGCAAAGTTCACTTTGTTCTTTCAATCACTGTGCAAGCTATTTCATCAGCTTTATTTATTTATTATTTATTTAATTTTTTCTTAGTCATTTAGATCCATTTGTCAAATCATTACTAATATAAGCAAACTAAGTCTATTTATATTTTTTTTAAAAATCCTACATAATAACACAAGTATAATACATGCATATAATATTGAAATAAAAATAGTTACTCTTTGGTGGAGTTACTTAATATTTGGTCCCACGTTATATTAAGAGGCCTTAACTAATATGTGCTTACACATGAATTAATAGTTTGTTACAATGTACTTATTGTGTAAATACATGTATTTACTGTGTACTTATGCTTGATTAAATACCTGTATGTAATTACATCTGTAATTAACTTTTGTAATTACATTTGTAAATAAACTGTTGACCATCCCTTATACCTTAACCCACCATTAAACCTACCCATGCCACCAAACCTGTTTTTAACCTAATCTCTATCCCAACTTAAAAGCACCACAAGTGTTCTCAAATACATTATAAACACAGTAAGTACATTGTATTTATTTATTTTTTTTATGTAAGTACATAGTAGTTAAGGACACTTAAAATAAAGTAGGACCCAATATTTAAATGCAATACTTTTAAAAGTAATTTTCCCCAACACTGCCTATTACCATTAAATTTACATTTTAAAATACTGAATATTACTATCTTGCAAAATATTATCATTGCAAAGACTAAATGAATTGGTTATTAAACATTAGTTATTAATCTATTATGTTTTAAAAAAAAATTATTAAACAGCACTTGGAAAATAATTTGAATCACTTATTATTACATAAATTAAATAATAACTTGGTGCTGTCTTAAAACCCTTGACTTAACCTTGAACCTGAACTTAATTTGCAGTTATACAACACAACACTTTTTTCTTGTATGCCTGTTCCATCTAGGAAACATTTGCTTTATTGACGGCACAGTTGTTCTCCCAACATTCAGCAGCATCTTTCAACCCTTGGCCATTATAGTGCCATGATTGAGAACATTGTGCTCAACAGTGGCCCGTATTTCATCAGAAACATGTCTATATGTTCTTTGGTTTTGCCCCTCCACTCTTTCAGTATTCATCTTCCCTATACTTCTGTTCTTGGTTGCTGACCTTGCTTCTTTCCTTGTTGTTCTTTTATTGTCTGAAACTCTTAACACTATTGTGCTGTCTGCAGGCTTGCCTATACAATTTTCATGACATGTACATTCTATGATATTAAGACAACTGGTTGATCAATTTAAGATTCTCTTGAAGGTATGGTTCACCCAAAAATATTTTTTTTTCCATAATTTACTCCTCCTCAAGAGTATATGACTTTCTTCAGTCTGAGGGACACAGTTTGAGACATTTTAATTTTGACCCTGGCTCTTTCATGCTGTATAATTTTTTGGATGGTGTTTTTTTTATTCTGAAGCTCCCAAAAGCATATAAATGCATCTTTAAACTATAAATTAATGTTCAAAATTCAAGTTAGGTATACAAATTTTACAGAAATGTATAGGCAGCTTGGTGGCGCAGTGGATAGCACAATCGCCTCACAGCAAGAAGGTTGCTGGTTCTAGCCCCGGCTGGGTCAATTGGCATTTCTGTGAGGAGTTTGCGTTTAAGTTGGATAAGTTGGTGGTTCATTCTGCTGTGGCATCCCCAGATTAATAAAGGAACTAAGCCGGAAAAAAAAATGAATGAATGAATGATTGTACACTATAGAAAATATGCTTGACATATTGAAACTACTAGCTTGACTGTTTTGCAATCAGTGATTTATGAAATTAATCAATGGCTGGATGTTTTAGGGGCTAAAATTATAAGATTACTACTATTTCGATCATCATGACATAAAGATGGAAAATGTAGGAAACATAATTGTATGTAATCAGCCACACAAAATAATTAAAAAAGCATTTACCATTTCTTCATTCTGTTTTCATGAGAATGATAAATTGCTTTCATGGTATGCAGACATGGCTACACGATAAACAAGTAGTTTCTGAAATGAGAATTACAGTCGCTTTGGTGCCTTTCTCATCCTTAATGTGCAGTACTCAAACAGCAAAACACAATGTATTACCTGCCAAAGCCTGTAACTTATTCAAAGTCCTTCATCTCTTAAAAGTATTCATGACAATTAATATTATTGCCATAAAAATAAAACATCCTAATGTCATTGTTCACAAACAAGACACAGAAAAAGCATTTCATGAATATAAGTAACAATATATTACAGTATTTATCATATATATATATATATATATATATATATATATATATATATATATATATATATATATATATATATATATATATATATATATATATAAGTTTTTATATTAAGTTTTCTCACAGCCATATATGGGATATTTATTGGAAAAAGTCTAAATATTATGATTAAATTATTAAAGATACACATTCACATACTAGTTGTCACAAAAACTGATATTGAAAAGAAATATAAATATGGACACAAAAGCAAAAATGCTAAATTACTGTAGAAAGATGACGCAGGCACAGACAACGTGAGGAATTGTAATGAAGTGTGTTGGGCCACTCATGTACACTCTCAGAAATAAAGGTACATGAGCTGTCACTGGAGTGGTACCTTTTCAAAAGGTACAAATTTGTACCTATAAGGTCCATATTAATATTTCAAGAGTGCATTTTAGTATCTAAAAAGTACAAAAGTGTTCCTCTTAAATTTTTAAGGTACTAATATATACTTTTGAGGTACCAATATGGACCCTTCAAGTGCAAAAAGGTACCTTTTGAAAAGCCTTAAATCATTGATTGATCTACATTCTCTTCATTACTGTAGTGAAAGTCATGATTTGCCTGCACAATTCACAAGAATGGAGAGAGGTTTCGAAAATATGCTTGACATCCAGATAGCAATTTACATTTACTGACAAACAACTAATAAAAAGATGATTTGAGGGAAACACTATTACACAGAGAACTAAACAATATACGTTGAGCAACATGTTCAACACAACTTGTTCAAAACAAGAAACTTCTTTTATGATGGCTAGATGATGTGAAGACTGAACAGTAGTTGATCTGATCTAAAAAATGCACCAAAGCCACTCCAAAAAAAATGTGTACTCACTTACAGTATCCGGCTGCATACTTGCACATGCAAGCTGAGACACATGCACTCAATAGAGCTAGTAACGACACTATGAGGGGTAGGGTTAGGGGCCAAGGTTAGGTTGTGTGTGTTAAAAGCATTGCATGCAGTCTCAGCTTGCATGTGTGCTTCGTCCGCATCTCTGTAAGATGTAATACTTAATAATCCCCCATATTAATACAATTCTCAATGTACCGGCACATTTAATCGATACAAGACACATTTACAAATGAATCAAAAATGGAAAATAATTGGAAATGGGATTGATAATTTATAACTAATTCTACCATTTTGCATCATGTGACTAATGCAGTGAACAAATGCCTGGATGTTTGCTGGGTTGAGACTATTCAACAGAAAAAAAAGTCCAATATATTTTTATCATCATGACATGCACAATAGGAGTCAATTTTATATAATAAATTGCAAGAACATTACAAAGCATTCACAATTTGTTCAAATAAATGAGAAATTGCTTTTAATGATGTGCACAAGTGACTCAATAGAGGTTGAACAGGATTTCAATCCTCCTGAAAAAGGTACCAAAAGCAACTGATAAAATCTGTAGATATTAAATTCGTTCATTCACACATTGACAATTGTCAATTTATTTCCTTGACAGAGGAAAAAGAAATGAAAACATTTCATCATTATTTTTTTTATACATGCTAGTTTCACCACAGAAAAATCATTTATTTTAATAACCTTGTTAAAAAGCTAATTATTTGTCAAAACAGAGACCTATTAATTCTTTCATTTTGTGATTAAACCTTCTTGTGTGATTTAATTGAATCAAATAAAAGTTTACTGATCACAAGCTGTTTATTATTATTATGTGCTTTTGGCTTTAAATCCTTATTTCTAGACCCCAACAACAACAGTAGGCATGGGCCGGTATAAGATTCTGACGGTATGATAACCTTGGATAAAAATATCACAGTTTGATGGTATTGAGATCACTGCTTTAAAATAAGTTCTTTGTCTGGGTAAAAACTAACACTTTTTCCTCCTTTGAACATTATATGTATTATTTTGAGAAACTAAATAATTTCAATGAATAATTGACTTCTGCTGTCTTCATTAGTTTATAAAACATAGATTTCTTTACAATTTAAAGTGGCATCATTGGATACATTTTCTGCTGAAGATGCTGTTGTCCTAATTATGGGATGTAGATCTCTGCTCTGTCGACTTTTGATGTTGAAAATTCAGATCCACAGTTTAACAAAGCGACTTTTATTGACATTTTAGTAGTTTGAAGTAATATAATATAGAAAAATAATATAGAGAGAAATAAGTTTGTAAAATAACAGAAAATGTACTGGTAGTTTAATACAAGGTTTTTGTTCTGTAATTACCAACACCTACCCTGACAATACATCACTTTAAACTATTTAAAATGTTAATAAACCTAACTTTTATTTAACTTTTTAAGCTTAAAAGTTGCCTGATGATAGATCAAGATCCCATAATGCAATTCAAATGTTAAATAAACAGGGGAAAATAAACAATATATAAAAAACAGGAGTCACAAAATATGGAATACTAATTTACAAGATTTTGTACCCCTATATACATTTCTGGAAAAATAAAACATGTCCCCGGTGCTACACTTTTTTTCCAGTTTTTGTTTTCGCAGATCCACCAGAGCCTGCTTTGTGCCCTTTTTCAGATCTTCCAATTTCTCTTGGAAGTGCCATTCGCATTGCTTTTCTCACATAAATCCACTTGAGACCACTGTCGACTGACTGACTGACTAACCAACCAACCAATAACAGTCTCCTTCTTCCCTAAACCCAACCAATAGTGTTTTAAAAAGCACCGATTCACCCCGCATACCCCCCACCCCCTACCCACTTCTACAAACCAAACCACAGTGTTTTGAAATGTAATCTAGAAAAAGAAAAGCCCTTGCCTAATTTTACCACATTTTCAGATTTTTACTATAATCTCACCGTTATTTACTTGTTTATTTAATTTTTTAGGTGCTATTTTTTGTCTTACCTGCTTACTGGAAGTGTTCTTCACTGGACGCAAATCTCGTTGTCGCATTCAACTCCGCTCTCTCAAGTCCGCCGACGTACATGTTGAGCTACCAAACAAACTGGTAACAGCGAAAAAGCTGTCCTAATGCAGGCAAGCGGACAGCTGGTAAGCGGAAAAAAGAAATGGCATCATACCGCCCCAAAGTGCTTGTTTTAAAGATGAAATACAGCCATATATAGCTCTGGTCACATAATTCGCAATCTCCAGAAATATATATGGGGATACGTTTTATTAGAATGAGCCTATGTTGTTTTTAACATAGATAGATGGATGGTTGGATGATTGGATAGTTGGATGGACATATAAAAGTGTATTTGTGAAAAGACACAAATGTTGACCATCTGTTTAATCAATTATGTTCAGACCGCCTGCTTGGCCTTCACCGATTGGTCAGTTGCAGCAGCTCTGTGTGGTGGAGCATATCTTTCTAGCTGGAGGTCTTGAAATGGAAAAGGA
Organism: Danio rerio; assembly: GCF_052040795.2. Taxonomy (NCBI): domain Eukaryota; kingdom Metazoa; phylum Chordata; class Actinopteri; order Cypriniformes; family Danionidae; genus Danio; species Danio rerio. The sequence continues at coordinate 29,553,228 of NC_141037.1, forward strand.
GAACTTGCACTATGGAATCAATAGCATAAAGCCTGTAATTACAAATGTGAGCTCAGTAATGCCTGCGGTCTCCCACACTCTGTTTCTCTCTTAATTCTCTTTCGACTACGCTGTACGTCTTTCCGCACAGCAGATAAGAGCAGAACGACTCTCCACTGCTCTCTATGCATACCAATGTTTAAAGGTACCCACAGGCAGAAAGAGAGAGAGAGAAAGAGAGAGAGATGATCACTGACAGGAAACCAGGCCAGAGAGAGAGAGAGAATACTGGGAATTTTACAGGCTGACAGCAGCCTAATGATGGAACCTCTTTCTACGTGATTAATGAGCTTCATGTGCGGAGATGTACTGTATAACAGCTGATACAATAATCCTGCACAGGACTGCTCTGCTGAAAGACGGTAGTTATGCATGAAAGAAGTGTTTGGGTTTAGTTTTATTAAGATGAAGTATAAAAACTTGAAATTGATGATCCTGTTATTCATCTGTGTGTGTGTGTGTTTGCTTTGCGCTTCATTACTTGTTTGAAAGTGTACTATTTTCCACTGCGTGTGGCGGTAAGATTCATCATTATTTATTTATTTAGATTCTAGTTTCATTACAGAAGAGATTTATTTTAATAACCCCATTTAGAATAATAGTAATTTGTGTCAAAACACAATTAGCCATGAATTCTTTCATTTTATGATCGCAGCAGCTTCTCGTGTGATTTTATTGCATGAAATAAAAGTTCACTGATCAGTAGTTCTTTATTATTATGTACTTGTGGCTTTTTATATAATGCATTTTATGCAAACACATCTCTCATTAATTTTGCAAGGCTATTCATGACTATAATTTTTTCAGATAATCATTTCTCCCAAACTTCAATGTTTGGTTCATATAAGTTACAAACTGCTCTGTATTTATTCATTCATTCCTTTTTCTTCAGCTTGGTCGCTTATTCATCAGCGGTCATCACAGCGGAATGAACTGACAACTATTCCAACAAATGGTTTACACAGCGGATGCCCTTTCAGCTGTAACCCATCACTGGGAAACACCCATACGCTCTCACATTCACACATCACTCAAACACTATACGGCCAATTTAGTACATCCAATTCACCTATAGCGCATGTATTTGGACTGTGGGAGCAACCGGAGCATCCAGAGGAAACCCATGCCAACTCGGGGAGAACATGCAAACTCTACACAGAAATGCCTACTGTAAGCTGAGAAAAATTATATACTTTTCCTTCTATGCTAATGAAGAACTACTGAGACATTCCAAGCATGGGATGGGTCCTCCTGTTGAGGCAGAGAGAGTTCCTCACAGCTTCGATACACATCTCTGCCATTTGCTTACAGTAACCTTGTGCTCTTCACCATACACAATTCATCTGCTTGTGTTCTTCTTTCAGATAACTTTGTCATGTTTGGTGTCATTTGACAGTTTATGACTTCAGTGTTGTAGTGATGAAATCAACAGAGACATTGATTAATTGTATTTCAATCTACAATATATTTACTATTGTTGGGTCATGGCCTGAGGAGAGTATGTTAATGTACTTCTCCCCCACTTCATCTCTTCAACTTTGTTCTCACGTTCAGCTGGTTTTGGGGGTTGGTTTTCACTCATGTTTGACAATGCTTTGCTCAGGGTATAATAAGGAAAGGTACTTGTTGATCTGGGAGGATGGCTTTTACTCTGCATCTCCCGCACACCAGTGCATAGCCTCATATGCTAACAAATTCAGTTTCACTGTCTTTGTTGCTCAGCAGTGCATATGTTACAGCTTATTTCTTTATACAGTATCTTAGTTTGTTTCATTCTAATGTCTGTATATTTGATCATGTAACTTAATAAACAACTTTGCCTGCTTTAAGACGAAGAGCTTTTTTCTCTTTATCAATGATGATAACAACTATAATGGAGTCAGATTAGTTACAATAGAGTCAGATAAATAATGGATTTAAACACGCCATCCTTCAACTGCTTTCTGTTTCCGATTATTGGTTCAGAATAGCAGCGTAAGCTTCAAGCCTTACACTACTGACCCAGCCAGGACTTAAACCACTGACCTACTTGCTGTGAGGCAACAGCATTTACCACTGAGCCACCGTGCCACCCATTTGTATTTATTTTAGCTTCCGCTTAATATTAAGTAGCTTTAATCACTGTTTACTTACATTTGGTGCAAGACACTTAGGCTCAACAGCAATTTTACTCCTTAGCCCTTCCACTTATCCCTACTCCTTCATTTTAAGCTGTCATGTAAAAGGGGTAGGGGTGCCCCAATTCTCTTTAGCTTGAAGGCGTAGGGCTATAGGGGCTAGACAGCCCTTGAAACAGAGATTTTTCAGGTCCACACTTGAAACCAAGGGTTAAGAAAATATTCCAGAATACACCAGCTACGGCATGGCTGCACACTAAAGTAAGGAGATGCGCTAATTAGTATTATTTGTCTTTATTACAAATATTTCAGACAAACAAGAATGTGCTTTAATACGTTTATAATGGTGTTCGTGTTTTATCATCATTTTTTTTTTAAATGCAAAAAAGGGGTAGAGGTACAAAAATAAAATTGGGATTGGGCCTTATTATTTACATGCATGCTTTTACATTGTTCATATTTGAAAGAATTATTTGCATCAGCATGTTTTTCATTTCTAAAATTATATTTGCTATTACAACGTTGACCCATGTCTTAAGGCTGGTACACACCGGGACGCTTTTCGTTTGCGTTTATCGTCAGTGTTTTTCAAGACGTTTTTCCGGATTCAAATCCATGCGTTTTTTACTGGCGTCGAGCAAAAGAGTATGCAAAATCCCTCCTTAATGTTAACACAGAAGAAAAACACAAAGTTGACACGCTTGTTGTTATGGATGGTTCAAACAGCAGCTTCAGCTCTAGCGATGAAGAAATTATTGTTGTTGACCCAGAGCAATAAGCAGCTCCACGTTCATATCGCCACTGGGCATCTTCAACATGCGCTCACATTGACAGTTTTCGCTTGAGCGCCTCCAAATGCTGTTTACTGTAACTTCAGCAGCTCCATGCACTTGAACAAAAGTGCCAACCTGATTGGTGGAGAAGGTTTTGAAATGGCACGTCAAAACAAAAAAAAAAACAAACAAAAAAAAAAACGAGCATGAGGCGTTTTTTTTTTAAAAACGCTTTATTTAGTCACGAGGCATTAAACGTCAACGGAAAACACGAGCAAAAAACATCTCGGTGTGCATAGACCTTTAACCTTAATCTTGCATGATCTCACCTATATAGCATCTTAAGTGTTGTTCTATACAATATGAACACAAAAAGTACCTACATTTGTTAGTTAGGGCCACTTAATAAAAAATATTATTTCATTTATTTATTTTTGTTTGTTTTTGGGTTTTTTGGTGTTACTAAATTTAAATCTCATTAAAAAAATCTGACTGAAACTATACACCAATTTAGTACATTTAGAGGAACTGAGAATGATTCAGTGGACTTTCCTTGACTTGTCATTGCTCTACTATTGCAGAAGCTACTATATACAGCATAGTGCACTGACAGCAGATAAATATTTGCATGCTTACTGTGTAAGTGCTTGAAAAACAGTATTAATATTTTAAAGAGGATTTAATGGGCATAAAGGAAATTCAATACAATCTAAATGCCACTTACTTTTTTCTGCAGTTTCTGCATGTCTGTGTTACTCTGCAAGACACTCTTGCCACATGCAGAGTGGTGTGTGTTGTTTTGCATTAAACATGAATTAAAATTGGATCAGTTTTTATGCCCGCTGCTATTTCTCCATGGCAATGACTCTAATGTTAGGTAGCAAAGAAATTCAACTTATCTCCTCAAAACATCTGAAAATGACATTTCATGGTACATTTTTCAGAAGCTATGCATTCAATATTTTTACACTGGGCAAATCAAATAGGCTTAATTGTTCTTCATAATGACATTCAACCTTTAAGCTATTTTTAGTTACAGGCATTGATAAGAAACAAACAATCTACACCCATTTAGCATTAATATTATAATGTGCCCAACAAAAGCTCTTCTGTAGTTTGAAATGAATTTAACTTTAAACTCCTCATGCTTTCATGAGCTTAAATCAATGCATTACGCCGAACTATTTTTCCATTTCACTCACTGATACGGCTTGATGTAAACCACCTCAAACACAATGAAATCCACACACCATCAAATCCAGCGCAACGGGAGTCCCAAGGCATGCGTTCAACCTGTTTGTGTTTTAAATCAGCATTTTATGCGGTGCAGCTTACCCTGGGATCTATACGAAAACATGACCATGATATGGTGGGTTGTGCATGAGTCTCTTGAACACGAATGCAAGTGTGACTGGATTGAAAATGATGCACATATACTGTAAAAACCACAGTGCAGAAAAATCCAGGATGATTAATTCATGAGCGACTGAATCTAAAGTGATTTAGAGCAGGTGTGTCTTGTGTAAAAAAAAAATTACATATTCTGTAAAGGTCTAAGCACACTATGGTTTATTTATGAATAGTTGGAACTAAAGCAATTTGGATTCATGTTTTTGGGAAACAATACTTCAAGCAAGATTAGTAAATCCTTACTACAAATGAGGAGACAGACGGTTATTGGGAATATGTTTAAAAGGCACTTTAACATGTTACTGAATATAGTTCTAAAGGGTCTAGCAAAGGTTTCTGCATTCTGAAGTTGTCGCCCATCTTCTCCACAAGAGAGAGGCAGGTTTTAAGTGTTCAGTTCAGGAGAGGCTCTGCTAAATGGAAAGGTGTTGAGTCCAGGTGAGACAGCGGTCAGGGTTCAGGAGAGAAACGTGTGGCGCTGTGGGTTTATGGGAACCTTTTATAGCTTATGGTGGTTCTCTCCTGCGAACTGAAAGCTTTAATACCATGGAATGTCTTCAAGATCAATTTTAAAACATCCATTGAGTGGACATGCATTATGTATCTCGAAGAGCGTTTGTGGAAGAGTGTCTGATTTTTTTGTTAGGGTTATTATACACAAACCTTATGGTTTTCACAATGTTTTTTTAATAGAAACACAAAGGTTTTATACATTTGCACCATCTATTTACATAACAACGTGCCTTTTAAATAATTGAAAATACAAACTTTCAAAAACAAGTTTACGTTTCTTAAAAATACTGTTATAGTATTTCTATGTAAACTTTAAAAACAAAACAAAAAAGCTATTTTGCGGAAAACCCCCCCAGATATTTTTAGCATAGGTACACTGTAAAAAAAATATATGATCAATTAGTTCTGACAGCATATGCTTTGCAACTTATTAAACAGTTAATCATGTTCTAACCTAATTTCATAAGTGACACAAGCTGTTTTAAGTCAGTTTAACATAAAATGAGTTCATTGGACTCATTAGTATAGGGCTAAACAGAATCTGTGGAATATTTTTGCTATTTCTGTCCAGAATTTTGTAAAAAAATAAAAATGATAATAAATAAAAAAAATAAAGATCTGCTATTTATGTGGAATGATTTGGGGAGTATCATAATTAAAAACTTCATTTATGACATAAAACAAATAGCTTTTTAACTTTTATTTGATGTTTACAATGCAAATCTAATTAGATCCACTTAAATGGTAAACAACGCAAGAGTCTTATGTAATATATCAATATGAAAATATGACTTTTCTAACTGTATTGTAAATAAATCATATGAACATTTTCATATTTGTCAATAATATTACTTAAATGTTTCCCAGAGATGGATTGCGGTTGGAAGGGCATCCGCTCTGTAAAAACGTGCTGTATAAGTTATCGTTCATTCCGCTGTGGTGACCCCTGGATTAATAAAGGGACTAAGCCAAAAAGAATCATGATGTATTACTGAAATGTCCACTTTTGGGGACTTTTTCAATGCATTCTGTATTGTACATTTTTAGTAGCACCTTATTTGATGTTGCAAGTAAGCCATACCATTACCGAAATATAAAGTATAGACACTCCTGACTCCTTATCACCGTTTGATCTAAAGAGAGGTACTACCAGTGCCACTGGATTTGTGACATTAGACACCAAAGCCACTGTATTCAAATAGCTAGCAGCTAAACAAAACCCCACAGTGGGAAAGCGGCTTACATCTCTGTTTACAGGAATTTGTACTTGACAATCAAAATAACATTAGTGGATTACATTGCTGCTAAATATGCTGAGGGACATTGCCTGCTACTAGTCTGGCATGCTTAAAACAGATTATTTTAATTTAACAAAAATGTGGAAACCAGGAATCAATTTAAAATTGATTCAAAACATTTCTAAATCTCAATATTGGGTACATAACTGTTGTTAAGGTCTCTTTAAGGTCTCGTACATCTGAAACACTAATTGTTGTCATTAGACATTAGTGGCCTTAAAAGCATGCACATTGTCAGCAATAATTTTCAGACAGACAGTGATTTAAAAAAAAAAAGGTTCAATATCACTTAAGATGCCTAACATGAGCCAAAAAATATTTCCTATATCATTCATAATCCCACTGCTAAAATATGCTATTGATTCAGGGCTTCATGGTTTATGTCAAGCAAAAATGAGGACCAGAAAGACCAGGCGACACTGGACTTCTGTTCAGTTTTGTTGAGCTTTACCCTCAGGTATGCTTTTCTCCTGCACATTAAGATTTGATGTGTTCAGAGGGTTTCGTCTGTTATGTGTGGTTATTTGAGTGGTCCTCCGGTTGTCTTGAGCCAATTTGGCATTCTCCTCTGACCTCTCTCACTAACAAGGTATTTTTGCCCACAGAACTGCCACTCACTGGATGTTTTATATTTTATACCATTCTTACTTTTGTAAAATAATAGAATTAACCAATGGTTCTCTCTAGGTTTTGCTCTTATTTTTATTTTATTTTCACTGACATTTTAATGGTGTAATTTTATATATATATAATATATTGTACTTTTAGCTTTAATTTAAGGGTATTTACATCCAAATCAGATGAACGGTGTAGGAATTACAACAGTTTGCAAATGTGCCTCCCACTTGTTATGGGACCAAAAGTAATTGGACACATTGCTTCTATGCTGTTCTATGGCCAGGTGTGTGTTATTCCCTCATTATCCCAATTACAATGAGCAGATAAAAGGTCCAGAGTTAAATTCAAGTGTGCTATTTGCATTTGGAATCTGTTGCTCTATACACTAACATAATACATTTGAAATAAAACGAACAATATGTGCTTTAACTGCAGACTTTCAGCTTTGATTTGAGGGTATTTACGAATGTAAACGCTGTAGGAATTACAACTGTAAAGGCTTTTTTAAAACTCTAATCTGGCCTTCCTGTTTTTGAGGCTCACTAATGGTTTACATCTTGTGGTGAACCTTCTGTATTCACTCTGGTGAAGTCTTCTCTTGATTGTTGACTCTGACACACATACACCTACCTCCTGGAAAGTGTTCTTGATCTGTCCAACTATTGTGAAGAATGTTTTCTTCACCAGGGAGAATTCTTTGGTCATCCACCGTGGTCTTCTAGGTCTTTTGGTGTTGCTGAGCTTACTGGTGCGTTCTTTCTTTTTTCTTAACTGGTGGGTAGCGACCCAAAAGCGAGTCGCGGGAACATTTTCAGTGGGTCGCGCAGTGTGTGGTCAAAAAAAAAAAAGTTAAATTTTTAACTTATTTTGCTCATTTCGGACTTTTATTTTGAAATGCGCGTGCGACAACCTTACCTTTTGACATGTGAAAATTAATTTAATTATAGCAACAAATATGTCGAAGCGCAAGTACAACCCCGAATATGTAAAGTATGGATTTACATATATTAACAACAAATAAGGCTTAAAACCTCAGTGTGTCATATGTAGTGAGGTGCTCTCACAAGAGAGCATGAAACCTTCTAAATTAAAACGACATTGAGAAACCAAACATCCCATTTGCAAGGACAAACCTGTGGACTATTTTCAAAGACGACTCCAATAGCTGAGGACATCACAGAAGTGCCTAACATCTACATGTTCAAAACAAGTACAGGCATTTTGCGCATCTTACTGTGCTCACCGTGTAGCAAAGGCCAAGAAAGCCCACACAATAGCAGATAAGCTTTAATTTGCTGGTTTGTTCTGTTCACCAGGATCAGTGTTAATGTTTTATTATTAGTTCAGTTTAGTTAATGGTAACTGAACTTTTACTTACCCTAACCACTGTTTACAGTATTTGTCATTTTTACTTTGTAATATTTTTATAATTTCATATATTTCGTGAAATTACAGCAATAACATATTTTTTATTTGTAAGTCTTCTTGATTTTCTTATGATTTATATGTCAGTACTTTTGAATGTTAACAAATAATTACAAATGAATTATAATTCCTAAAAGTATATTATAGTTCCTAAAAACTAAAATGTGTGTCCCATGGCCAAACCAGTTAAGAACCACTGTTCTAAACAATTGTTTTGGCCACACCTAATTTTTTTTGCAATCTTTTTGATGAGTTTGTTTGTTTTTTATGAAGGTAAATCAGTTGCGAAACTCGAGAGCTTGCAAATGTAAATGTGAGCACTTGTGATAATAATATTTGTATGTGTAGGTTGAAATGTACACTTACAGCTCTGATGTGAACAGCTGAATCCCTCGATTTGCACACACACACAACAATCCACACACTTGTGTTTTAAATTGGAAGTTGCAGATTAATAGTTGTGTATTTGTAAAATGTCATTTACAAATACAAAGTGACAGACACACGTGTGCACGGCAAATTTGATTGCATCTTATCTCTACAACCACAGGTCGGCACTCACAACCTCTCAGTTTCGTCAGTACAACTACAAATCTCCCGCGCTCTGACTTTTGCTACACATCTCCCGCGATCTCTGTAGCAGAACCCATCTGTGCACTTGCAAATGCAGAGGCGTGAGCAGCGCGGGGCGGGGCGGGGCAGGTGTAAAGCTGTTTGATTGGCTGATGCCTGACCAATGAACAATGCCAGCAGCCAATAGGACTGAGGTGCAAAAGAATCATTTCCCACGATTATTTTATTATTTAGGGTTTATTTAAACTCTTTTCTGAAGAGATTCTTGTTAAAAATCATTAATTTTGCGGAAATGTACATACCAGTAAAAGAGCAGCAAAGCCAGTTTATTGGCTAGAGCCAGCCAATGAGATGGGGCGTTTCTGTTTGTCAGGACACAGGGCAGCTCACGTTGTTGGAGGCTCGAGCAATCAGAGGGTAAGTTATGATTTTTAATAATTATCTATATGTTCAATACTGTTAGCTAAGCTAAGGACTGTGCTAGGTGCTTCTCTAGTTTGTTTTTTTATATAAGAAACAGTTATGAGTTATCTAGGAGCTGCTTTCTATCATGTTATATCGTTCTAAAAGATACGATTCAACCCACATGAAATAAGTTGTAATAGTATTTATAGTAAATAATATTAAGTTTTTGAACCATACTAACTATAGTAAACTGTATTATACTGTATATACTGCAGTATCTACAACTTTGTTAATGAATGCAACATCACACTGTAGTATTAACTAGCATGAACTTTAATAAATTAAAGTATATTTACACACACATTAATAGCAATTAAAAATAACACTAGGCGTTTCAGTTTCTCACTGATTATACCGGTTTTTGTTATAATAACCTGCATCATGGCTATCTATCCATCTATCTATTTACATGTTTGTGTACAGTGTGTCCTTTATATCACTTTTTTAATTATGAAAGTTACTAACTATAGGTTATTTCTCAGTTTCCTGTAAGGATGGAGTGACAGGAGAGATCAGCATGTTTCAAGTCGATGAGGAACTCAGAGAAGCTGCATAGCTTGAATAGGATGTTATTTATGCTAAAGATGACATGATGATCCAGCTCATCTACAAACACTTCAAAATGATTCAGATCATTCAAGAGGAAGCCGACCATTTGTTTTCTCTTTTTACCTGCCAAGATGATTACAGATTTGAACAAAACACACACTCACCCACACACAACTTTTATTTTGATAATTGTTTAATGTAGTATTTTTACACTTTACTGTAAAGTAGGGCTGTCAAACTTAGTTCCTGGAGGGCCGTAACCCTGCACGTTTTTAGTTTCAACCCTGCTTCAACACACTTAAGTGAAAGTTTCAAACAAACCTGAAGGACTCAGTTAGTTTGATCAGGTGTGTTTAATTAGGGTTAGAACTAAACTTTGCAAAGCTGCAGCCCTCCAGGAACTGAGTTTGACACCTGTGCTGTAAGGGAAATGTTTAACATTAATTTGTCAAATAAAATTTACAGTGCAAATAAGTGCAGTGCAAATGTCTAGTCACTTGTATTGAAATATTTCAGGGTTTTTCCTTGTTCATAATGAGATGGAGGTGGTAAATCCAACTTCATCATTACCCATCAAATGTTATCTCCTCTTTAATCCTTTGCTCAAACCTGTTGCTTAACCCTGCAGATGAGATGCTCAAAGTGGACCCTCAGCCGAGCGATGGACACTGTCTCCCTTACCTAGTTGCTCTTCCTTTGAACACACATATCATGTTGAAGGATGCAAGTTGTGGACCTAAATCAGATGTAATGGATGTAGATGTATAAATCAGAAAGAAATGAAACTGCTTTAAAATGTATTAGGTTTTACATATAAATATGTGTTCTTAACAGATTTGTTTCAACTTGATATTTGCATAATAAATGACATTAGAATGTTTAGTTTTAAACAGATAGCTATATTTCAATCTTATCAAATTTAAGCTATATATATATATATATATATATATATATATATATATATATATATATATATATATATATATATATATATATATATATACTTCAATTTATTAAAGTTCATGCTAGTTAATACTACAGTGTGCTGTTGCATTCATTAACAAAGTTGTAGATACTGCAGTATATACAGTATAATACAGTTTACTATAGTTAGTATGGTTCAAAAACGTAATATTATTTACTATAAATACTATTACAACTTATTTCATGTGGGTTGAATCGTATCTTTTAGAACGATATAACATGATAGAAAGCAACTCCTACATAACTCATAACTGTTTCTTATATAAAAAAACAAACTAGAGAAGCACCTAGCACAGTCCTTAGCTTAGCTAATAGTATTGAACATATAGATAATTATTAAAAATCATAACTTACCCTCTGATTGCTCGAGCCTCCAACAACGTGAGCTGCCCTGTGTCCTGACAAACAGAAACGCCCCATCTCATTGGCTGGCTCTAGCCAATAAACTGGCTTTGCTGCTCTTTTACTGGTATGTACATTTCCGCAAAATTAATGATTTTTAACAAGAATCTCTTCAGAAAAGAGTTTAAATAAACCCTAAATAATAAAATAATCGTGGGAAATGATTCTTTTGCACCTCAGTCCTGTTGGCTGCTGGCATTGTTCATTGGTCAGGCATCAGCCAATCAAACAGCTTTACACCTGCCCCGCCCCTCCCCCGCCCCGCGCTGCTCACGCCTCTGCATTTGCAAGTGCACAGATGGGTTCTGCTACAGAGATCGCGGGAGATGTGTAGCAAAAGTCAGAGCGCGGGAGATTTGTAGTTGTACTGACGAAACTGAGAGGTTGTGAGTGCCGACCTGTGGTTGTAGAGATAAGCTGCAATCAAATTTGCCGTGCACACGTGTGTCTGTCATTTTGTATTTGTAAATGACATTTTACAAATACACAACTATTAATCTGCAACTTCCAATTTAAAACACAAGTGTGTGGATTGTTGTGTGTGTGTGCAAATCGAGGGATTCAGCTGTTCACATCAGAGCTGTAAGTGTACATTTCAACCAACACATACAAATATTATTATCACAAGTGCTCACATTTACATTTGCAAGCTCTCGAGTTACGCAACTGATTTACCTTCATAGTTTTTTCAGCCTAAAGATGGCTCTTTGGATCTCATCTTGATAGTGGACAGTTACAGATTCAAAATGCAAATAGCACACTTGAATTAACTCTGGGCTATTTATCTGCTCATTGTAATTGGGATAATGAGGAAATAACACACCTGGCCATAGAACAGCATAGAAGCAATGTGCCCCGTTACTTTTGGTCCTATAACAAGTGGGAGGCACATTTGCAAACTGTTGTAATTCCTACACTGTTCACCTGATTTGGATGTAAATACCCTCAAATTAAAGCTAAAATCTGCAGTTAAAGCACATCTTGTTAGTTTCATTTCAAATCCATTGTGTTGGTGTTTAGACCCAAATATGTTAGAATTTTGTTGATGTCCCAATATTTATGGACCTAACTGTATATTTATATCTGCTCAGTGACCACTGGCAATGCAGTCAAGTCTAGGTGGGTCACAAACTCTTGATCTCACCCAACGGCAGTGACGCCGGTGTGCACTCCTCTCACCCCGACGGCCCCTGAAAATGTCAGAATCTCCACACTTTACCTGCTAATCCAGCACCCACGGCTTTCCCTGACAAGGAGCGTTTGATGTAAAGGGTAGATGTTTCTCCACAGAATCGCATTATTTTGAAATCTGCACCAAAAATGATTGCAGGTGGTTTCATAACTGATCAATGCTATTATATTATAAAGGACACAGCGCAAGAATAAAGCAGATCAGAGCCTGTTGAAACGCATCAGCCTCCCAAAGGACCATCATGAAACACCATTTGAAATCAAAATTAATGAAGGCTTTGTAAAGTTTTTTTGTGGTACATGGTCACCCTGATGTGGCAATGCCCAGTGGGATGTAGCTCAATTCATTATTTCATTCTTCATTTTTTTATCATGGACTGGCTATTATTTTGTGAGAGATATTTGCTTGTCTCGTCTGTCTGTTTAATGTTCAGTTTACTTTTTGTTGCTGAAAAAATATGTCCCGTTTGCCTGAAATAAATAAATAGGTTGCAATGCTGACTGATGGATGGCTTTATGTTGCACAGGCAACATTATTCATGGTTTTGAGTCGATGAAGTTGTGCAGTTGTTTCAGCAGAAAGCTGAAGTTATTATGAGATGTAAGATAGCAAATAAAGTCTGGATGAGAGCTTTGCCATCTGCTGAGCTTGTTGGTTGCAGATGTCTGTAGCTGTGTAACTGCAGCACTGAGCTTTCAGTTAATGATGTGATTGTGTGCAAAGGCAATAAAATGATAATCACTAAATGGTTGCGAGCAGATATCAATGCGAGAATCAATACAGGCCATCCGAGGATCTGAACGCACAATAAAAGAAGTTCACGTCTAGAATGAATCAAGACATTGTGATAGAGTTTTATCAGAATGTCCAACATGCATTAACTCTCCAACATCAAATCCAGTGTGCACAATAGTAATTTACGAATGCTTAATTCTGATTGGCTGATATACATTCTAAGATATGCAAATATAATTAGGGTAGGGCGATGTCGACCAATTTGGCATTGTATGATGTCTAATGTGAAACATAGCGATGGACGATGGCATCGTCATCATGTGAAAAGTGGGGGTGGGGGGATGGGGGTTGTTTGACAGGTACATCCTTCATATACTGTCTGACGTGCACTTCTCTCTGGAGCTCAGAAAAGGGGATCACAGTGTGTGTGTGTGTGTGTGTGTGTGTGTGTGTGTGTGTGTGTGTGTGTGGTCACGTGATGTGCGTTTTCAGCAGATAGAGGGCTGTTCAAAAATGCTAGGTCAAACACTGTGTGGATGTGGATCATTTTCATTCTAAAATTACATTTTAACACTTAGACGTATTAGTGTAAACAGGGCCTAAGTGTGTATTTTTCAGAGATATTTTAAATACATTTTATAAACAATATGTTTAGTTCAAACTGCTTGGATGTTTTCTACAGAGAACAAATAAGATCTTTTATAAAGTGTTCGCTTTAACATCGCCTTGAAAGTTTCAGCACTCCAGTCATTTTCAGTGATTCATTCACAATAGATGCCAGTTTGACAGCCATATATTTAATATTCAATCCAATGTTATAAAAGAGGTTATATTGTTGATATATTGATTATCATGACAGGCCTAATCTTAAATATGTTTGGAGAAGATTTATTAAAAGAATTTTATAAAAATATATTTAGTTCAAACTGCTTGTGCATTTTTTTCCAGAGAACAAATAAGATCTTTTATAAAGTGTTCGCTTTAACATCGTCTTGAAAGTTTCAGCACTCCAGTCATTTTCAGTGATTCATTCACAATAGATGCCAGTTTGACAGCCATATATTTAATATTCAATCCAATGTTATAAAAGAGGTTATATTGTTGATATATTGATTATCATGACAGGCCTAATCTTAAATATGTTTGGAGAAGATTTATTAAAAGAATTTTATAAAAATATATTTAGTTCAAACTGCTTGTGCATTTTTTTCCAGAGAACAAATAAGATCTTTTATAAAGTGTTCGCTTTAACATCGTCTTGAACGTCTCAGCACTCCAGTCATTTTTAGTGATTCATTCACAATAGATGCCAGTTTGACAGCCATATATTCATGTTTGACTGACCCACCAAGGCAGGTCATGGTAAAAAGGAAAATCCTGTTATCTCAAAACGGCTGTATGAATTGCAGATCCAATGTTATAAAAGGGGTTAGCAAAAGTTTACCAGAAAGGTCCTTCAACTCAAAGTAAATATCTCTTATGTCTTAGAGACAGCGCAGGTCTGGATGAATGGCTGCCCACACACAATATTCCTGTATAGCAGGTATTGTCATGGCAACTCAGAGGACAGCTTGTTTCCATAATTTTACAAATAACTCAATCATTGTTTTGACATGCTGAACATGCTTTCAGACATTATTCACTTGTACTCTGCATCTTGTTGTACACAAGTTGATTAATGAATTATGTAAATAATATCCACAGTCCAGAATCAGTTGTAGTGGGGGAGCTTCTTCTTGTATGCTTATAAAGCCCCAATGAACTGGAAGCTGCGATTTTTATTTATTTTTACATTTTGTGACGCTTTTCCTTAAAAAAAAAAAAAAAGTTGTATAATTATTTTCATAGGGGTTTTCACCTTTATTGATAGGACAGTGGAGATTTACAGACGGGAGAGTATGGGGAGCCAAGAGAGGGGAAGGATTGGCAAAGGACCTCGAGCCGGGAATCGAACTTCTTGGTGCTATTTGTCGATGCACTAACCACTAGGCTGTTGGCGCCCACTAAAATAGAATTTTAAATGAGAAATAGTGGGCGCGGCTTATTTTTTCAACCGCAGGCTAAATGAGTAAAACATTTCATTCAGATAGATGGGAAAGGGGTTTTAGAAGAGTTATAACCTAACAGACTCCTCCCGCTCGCCATTTCTGTTTGTTGTCAAGACTGACAGTTGAGCACGGTTAAGTATGTTAGCCATGCCCATTACTTCAAAATCACGCAATCTGATAATTTAACTGAAAATAAACAGGAAGTGCATTTTCAGATTTCAGTGCAAGGGCAAACATTTTTTTTTCTGAATGATATGCACTGATGAATTGTTCACCACAAAACTAGCAATGTGAGCTGGCAAAATAACATGGTTAGTTTTGATTTCTTGGGGACTTGCAGTCAAATGGGGATTTTGCAGTGATGCACAGAACATTTTTTGGGTTCCATAAAGAACCTTTTGTTCAGTGAAAAGTTTTTAAAATAACATGAGTTTAAAATAAGAAACATATAAAAAACATAAATAACTTTTTTGTGGAACTGAAGAAGATTTAAAGTGGATGTTAAAGTTTGCTCACGAAAGTATTGTTTAACTTAGTTTAGTTACTTATTGTTTCCCTGCTATGAAATTCTGTCATCATGTCTTTACAGCCATTATGTAATACATCAGAAAATTGTTATGGAATTCCAATTTTGTCCTCCCAAAATGGCAGCTTAAATAAGACTCTCATGTGGAGAATGAAGTCATATGCATTGCTCAGGTGCAATTTTTTTCACAGACCTTAACAGAGTGTAAAAATCTTAACATTTCTGTGGGTTTCGTCTATCCGTCTATCAAATCTGATCTTTAATTTGTATTTTCTATCCGATTCAAGTCAGGTGATTGGTTGGGCCATTCTACAGCTTAATTTTCTTTCTTTTAAAGTTTTTTAGTTTCCTTGGCTGTGTTTTGGATCATTGTCTTGCTGAAATGTCCGCTCTGGTTTCTGCTTTATCATCCTGGTAATGTAGATGTTGGACTGAAGCAGCGCATATTAATTTACAATGATGAAGTCCAGAGGGTTGCTAAATATCTACTGTGAGATATCAGCTGCTCACTGGGCTTTCACTGCCTTTCTACACCTCCTTTCATGTGTTCCATAACTTTTCCCTGCATCATTTTATTTTAATACACAACTTAGATTTGTTTTCTTTTCTTATACTGTATGTATTTCTTTTGATTGTTGTCAACATCCGGTAAAAATGTCACGTCAACAGCACCTTAAGAAATATTTCTTCTAAAATTAATGATGACGTGTTGAATGCTTTTCCCCCCACTGGTTATGTATGTAGTTGTATGTATAGGTTATTTGAAAAATACATTGTATTAGAAATAATATAATATATTATTATTTCTAATACAATGTATCGTTTCAAACTACAGTAAACTTCAATTATAGTCGCTTTGTTAAACTAGAGAGTAACATTTTCAACGTCTAGCAGAGATCAAGATCAAATAGTAAAATCTAAAAACAAATAAATATTTTTAAAAATAAATTAAGAAATAAATCAATTTTTTTAATAGTGTATCCAGTAATTGCGGTGTAACGGTGGCCAGTGGGTGGCACAATCGCCTCACAGAAAGAAGGTCGCTGGTTCAAGCTCCAGGTAGGTCAGTTGGCATTTCTGTGTGGAGTTTGCATGTTCTCCCGGTGTTCGTGTGGGTTTCCTTCAGGTGCTCCGGTTTCCCCCACAAGAACAAAGACATGTGCTAAAGGTAAATTGAATAAGCTAAATTGGCCATAGTGTATGTGTGTGAATGCAAGAGTGCATGGGTATTTCCCAGTGTTGGGTTGCAGCTGGAAGAGCATCCGCCACGTAAAACATATGCTGGATAAGTTGGCGGTTCATTCCGCTGTAGCGACCCCTGATTAATAAAGGGACTAAGTCGAAAAGAAAATGAATGAATGCATTCGGTAATTGCATGGAAAGGCGCATAAGTTGTGCAGGTTTAAATGAGAATGAGTTTTGACTGTGAACTCTTTCATATAGAACTTCTTATTCATATTAAAGAAATAGTTAAAGCAATGCAAATGAGGAGCATTGCACAAAGCTCTAAGGTAAGCACTAGCTGAAGCCATTAGCATGAATCATGTCAAATTTTTTTTCCTTATGATACTTATTAATAACCTCCTCTTCCCAAGAGTGAAATACCCTTTTCATGATGCAACAATCTGTTAGTGACAGAATCTCTTTTTTTGATGTCAGACTGCCTTAACCTTTTATTCTAGAATTATCATTATCTTTGAATCAGTGGCTACTGATTTTCATCAGTTTCTCCCGCTAGTTCATGCTCTCTGTGCTGGCGCAATAATTCCGCTCTCCTTCAATTCTCTACTTTCATCTGTTGCAGATTTGCTTTCTAGTCAAGTCATTTGTCAAGACAACAGCACCAAGCTCATGTGGTGTCCCTTGATTGTTGGTAATAACTGGGAATGAGAGGGAGTCTTATTAGAAACAGCCCCAACTGAGCACCTCCCGTCTGTTAGCAAACCTTCCTCAGCCAGATCACTGTGTGCTTTGATGGATTTCAGATAATACCGTCAGCACTCATCATCACTGCTGTCTTGCTTCATAATTAGCTCTTGTTTTTATAGATGCTTTATGGAAAAGCCTCTTCCATAAAGCATCAATAAAAACAACAGGTAAGATCTAATTCATCCCTCACCTGAAATCACTTTGAAATACAACTAGCATTAAGAGAATGATGATACTTCAGTGAGAAATTAAAAAGTCCTGCATACTCATATTGTTTTAACATGCAATGTGGGATGTATATATATGGGTTTGCAACTTCATGGTTGGTTTTAATTGTATATAGCTTAAAAACTTTTTTGTTGTTTCAACTTCATTTGGGTCAAATGTAGACAAATGCAAGGCTTGGATACAGTCTTTCAACACAATTTTTAACCCAGCAATTAATATTAAACAATTTGGACAATATCATTCATTTGGCACAATGTAGTGCCATGCATGATGCTAGTGTCTTTTGCTAGTTTCAGCCCAGCACAGGTATTATTTTCATGTCCTGAGCTATGTTGCTTATAGCAGGACTGCACAATATATAATTTCAACATCGATATTGCAATGTGTGTATCTGCAACAGTCGTATCGCTGTAAGTAGTATATATGTAGCAGATCATAATAGACCAGGAGCCACAGTTTAGGACACATGCAATTTGTGGAGTAACTACAGAGATATATTATAATGGAGTGAAAGTTTGAGTTTAAAGTATTCTGGCACAAGATATTGTACTATTTAAAATTTTAATAAAGACACATTTCATTGGATTATTTCTATAATGAAGACTATAATGTGTTGCTTTTGCATTTGATTATTACATTTTATACCTGAGACTCCCCAGAAAACCATATTGCACAGTGTATTTCACTTCAACTTTGTTCTGTTATAATAATCTATGGATTTATAATATTTGATGTATTATTCACTACCATACAGAATCATCTCTAATCAATTTAAATGGATGAATTATTTCCAAACAGAGCTATTAACACTATTTGGTGAAATTGTCTTCAAATCGCAATATATATTATTGCAAAACTAAATATTTTTCTAATATTGTACAGCCCTATAGCAAAAAGGTCTACTGTTGTAAAAAGAGCCTGTTAGCCTGTTTTTAAGCAACTGAAATAGAATATGCAATTGACCAAGATAAAAATGGGCATGAGCATGTTAGTGATAGGAAGGTCCAAATGTAAGTACATGTTGCTTATTACACACATATGGATGCAGAGCAGCACACGAATATATATATTTTTAAATGATAAATGAAAGGTTTAAAATGTAAAAGATTATTATTGTTTACATGAATATAAAAACTTCTCCTCCCTCACCTCAGGGGGCTTTGACATTATGCACAAGCAGATTCTTACTAGTGTAGCAGTTGCAGTTTTCCACTTCCATAGTCTGCTATGTAAGTGGCGAATGCGCCATAGAACAACCACAACTAGCACTTAAAGGGGTGGCCCAGAGTGTATTTTTAAGGCTTGTTTGTGTTTATAAGATGCAAAGCAATGTATGCTCATGCTTCATTTGTAGAAAATCATGTTATTTTTTTCATATCTCTTAATTTAATTATTTACAGCTACTGGGCTAACATGAAAACAACTGTCCTATTTCCTAGTTCCTCTGAAAGGCCTGCCCTCAAGAAGCTCTGATTGGTCAGCTAACATAATATGCTGTGATTCACCGACCGGCTCCACGTCACCAGAAAAAGCGTCATGCCCCTACAAGCACGCACTTTTGCGCTGTATAAATACTGTCAGTCACAGTAGCTGTTAGCCACGTCAGTTTGTGCCTGAAAGAAAATGGCACAGAGGACACAGTTGAACCTCACGCCTGCTCTCTAAAATACAATCTGACAAGTGTCTTTCACATATATTCCGAATAAGCATGGGCAAGTATTATGAAAAGTTCACATATCTTTTGAGAGTTTGTTATTTGAGATGTAGAATGCACGGAAAGAGAGATTCTGGAAGCTGTTCTATGTCAAATGCTAGCTATATATTTTTTATTAATCTCTTAAACATAATTAAAATTAAATTGTACGCACTTATTTCTTTGTGTTGTGTCCATTGGAAGCCCAGATGCAAAAACAGAACAAGCTCTGTGGAAATAGTAGCTTTTGGAAATAGCGGCGTTTTAGCTTTCTCTATTATATTACAGCACCTTAAGAATTCTCTTTAGGCTTTGCTAAGCTAACTCTGTAAAAACAATGTCTCCCTTGATATAGAACTTTCAGCGGACGGCATTAAGAGATGTTGTTTTTGTTCACACAGCTACATTACACATCAACTAAAGCTTGAAATATGATAGCATAGTGGACAACCCTTCAGCTTTGTGCATGTTACACTTAAAATACACTTTTAACTGATTAGGAGAATAACAACAACCCTTTCATATCTCTAAAATATTATTATGTATTATAATGTTATGTCTTTTTTATTATGTTATGACTTAATATCAAATGTGCATATACATACACATTTAATGATTTTTTTTTTCTTTTTGAGTTTCAAAAAGGGTTTTTATTGCTCTTTGGGTAAAACAAATCCAACTGCTGGGTTAACTTAGGTCATTTTTTCCTTTGATTTACCTAAATAAACAACCGAGTACACTTTAGAGTTTAAGACTTCAAAACAGAAGTTTGCAAAGTTGAGTGAAACTTTGTAAAAATAATTAAAGAGTTATTTTAGAAACCACTGTGGATTTGGACTCCAAACAAAAGCAATAAAGTCATTCTGGAGAGAAAAAGAGGGTTCTCCTCTTGATTCATGTTCAGGTAGTTCTTCAGTTTTAGTGCTGGTGTCTTTCCCCTGCAGCAGTTCTCGAGGCAGTAGTTTTGTCTCTCAGAGGGAGACGTCTCATCGATGTGCACTCAAAGGGCAAACACTGTTTGTTTTCTTGGCTGTCCTTTTCCCTCCTGTCTATGTGTGTGTGCGTTCACTGCGCTCTGTGTTTGCGAGTGTTTATAAATGTTCAAAGTTGTCCTCATTTAAACCTTGTATCTCTCCTCTGTGGGTGCGTGCATTTTGTTTGTCCCTTGTCTCTTTCTTCCTCCATATCTC
Organism: Danio rerio; assembly: GCF_052040795.2. Classification (NCBI taxonomy): domain Eukaryota; kingdom Metazoa; phylum Chordata; class Actinopteri; order Cypriniformes; family Danionidae; genus Danio; species Danio rerio. Next base: position 29,573,935 of record NC_141037.1, read on the forward strand.
TGTTTCTTCTAAGTGTGAACCGACAGACACCACCCAGCAAGGTTAAATGCATACTGACCCTCTCCGTCGCGTTTCAGTGCAAACTTAACGTTATCTGAAGCTTCTTGCTTATTTTCCTTTAAAGTAAGGTGACGGGCCACCTCTTCTCTCCAACAGCCCCAACCGTAATGCTTGTTTGTAATTTACATTTACATTTGTTTTAAATTGATTCAGCGATGCTGTCGATTTAAACGCTTCCTGAGGCTGAAATCAGGAGATATCTAGCTAATTGCGTCTCTGTGTCACCTGTGATTACCTTTCACTTATTGAGTGCTCTCTCACGACACTCTGCTTCGGCTGAAAGAGAAAAGAAAAACCTGTCGAAAGCGTGAAATCAAGAAAAACAGATTCTTGGGAGCTCCACACATGGTGTTTCGTCTGCTCACGCTAGTAAATATCTATCCGCAAATCAATAAACTCATTTGTTGCTGTGTTTAATAAGCTGTTTACTGATATTGTTTTAAAATGCATGTGTCTTAATTTATGAGGCTTAATTCAGTTGCAAATTTGTTTTGTGAGCACAGAACTGAATATGAATAATGCATGAAGCGAAAAGGCAAACTAGGGGGAAACAAGGGACACATTTTTCTGAAGAGAAATAGAGATGTGCGTAACGTAGAACTGTAGTTTAGTTCCCATTATTCTGTTTAAATGGAAATTTAACTATCAAAAAGGATGCAAAATTGCTGTTTGAACTTGTAATGAAACGCAAAGAAATCCAAATAATTGCAAATGGAAAAAGTTAATTAGGAAACTCAGAATCTTGGTTTTAAGCAATAGCAAAAAAACTGAGATTTATATTTCCAGCTTTGGTTCATGAAATCAAATCACATCTGTAGCGGATCATTTGCTTTGAAACAGCCTCTAGTGTCTTCTTTAAAAAGTTACGATACCCCTGACATGTATAAAAATGTATACCTTGTCAAGCATTACAAAATAGTTATCATAGGAATAAAATAACTTTGATTTAATCATTGCTTCTTCAACAGCAATTACATGGAGAGCAATATGTATTTATCCTTAGGTTGAGTTCAGCTTGCAAATTACTGACTGACTCGATTTTGACACAAACTGTTTCACATTTGGGTGTTGTGCCACCTCACAAGGATAAGGATGCAGAAATCGATTATCTCATACACTGTGTCATTGTGGATGACCACAGGAGCAGTGACTATCAGCCTGATCTCAGGAAGTAATGTAGCTATTTTAAGTTTTGTTAGTTTACTGGATAATTCATACAAATTGGGATGAGTTCTGTCATACAAAAATGTACGATTTTTAAAAAGAAACGTGGCATCAAACCCCACTATTAAACCCAACTGTCATTAGGCAATGAGCAGTTGTACTAAATTGAATGATTTGAATTAGCCACTAAATCAAAAAGTTACTGTTGCCGCAAGATATTGTTGGTTCATATCAAAGGCTTACCCTGTTCAGTTGATATCAGATCTAATACACAGTAATTAATTGGAAAGAGGAAATATTGACTCCTTAATGTGAACTTTAAATTTTTATTATTATTGTTTTTTTTTTAGCTCTTATCGTAAACTAGCTCATTTATTATTTTTTTAACAATTTCTTTTAATTTTTGTATTTTATTTTTAATTTATTTCAACTATATATTTTTTTTTATTTCAGAGGATATGTTTGTTTATAATTCATATATTTAATTTATTTTATTTTAAGGAGATAAGAAAAATAAGTCAATCTGTATTTTTTCCTGTGTTGTATTGTATACTATGGTGTATTGTCTTGTCAAACACCAATAAAAAACTAAAAAAAATAAAAGGTATTGTTGGTTCAACAGAAGAAAGGAGGGTTTTTTACGTCTTCCTACACTAATTAATTTTTTTTTCTGTTGGCTTTGGTCTATATTATACCCATTTTTATGGTTATAGGTTCAGACTCTGTGATCAAAATACCAAAGTCTGCAAATAAAAAATATATATACTCTTTATTTTAGTTGACTTTATTCTAAGTTATTCAAAACTAAATAACATGAGCTATGCTATTCATGATTATTGTTCAACTAAATACTTTTCCTGCATGCCAATGATTATGTAATTTCTATCTATTTGTCTTGTTTTGTAAGGAGTTATGAACACTTGAATGAAACAAATGAGAACTTTTTCAAAGAAGTTGTTCAACCCAAAATTAAAGTTTCATCATCATTTACTTGCACTCTAAAAAATGCTTAGTACTGTTAGGTCATTTTTGCTAAAATGTGGACAAAGCAAACAGCTTGGTCATTTTTTTCTTTGTAAAATTTATTGACCTTATTCTACAATGCAGAAGTGCACTCATTTTTGGGATTGTTTTACAACTTCCGATTCAGTCGCCTATGGGAGAAATGACAACGCAATCTGAAGGCAATTCGTAACTTTTTGATTTAGTGGCTAATTCATACAAACTAATTTGTACAATTTAGTACGATTTGCACATCACCCAATGACAGTTAGAGTAAGGGGTGGGTCTTCTTTTTAAAATTTTAAATCCTTTTTAAAATAATTACAGATCAGGCTGGAAATGACTGAGAATAATAAAACGGTCAATCTATGTGCTCTACAAACAAGTGTGTTCATGACTATACATAAAAAGTGCAATAATATAATAATAAAATATCAGTTTGAAACAGCAAGCAGCATAATGAACTACTTTCAACGTCTAAGTCTCAAGCCAAAAAGATTAAAATGGCTGCACACCTGCCCTTACAAGAAGAAAAGGTCAATAGGACCAAATTTAACCAAACATTTGGGTTTGTCCATATTAACCCAATTTTGGTTATACTAACCCAGCATTTTTTATAGGGTACTCTCATGTCATCCATGCTTAACAGGATATTCTTTATTGGCTTCTTAGCCCTTAATATGGGAAGTATACCACCCTAGTGTTGTTTTGAAGTCAGCATGAATGCTGGTTTTTCAGCAAGACCAACACTGAACGCTGGATTATTTATTGTCAAACCTATGACTTCAGGCTAGGGAACATAAAAATAAACAAATCTCTATATTCATGCAATAAAATTCAACGGTATATTTCTTTTTCCTTGTAAAACACTGATGTTGGTTCATAAAATGTCATTAGCCTTATAAATAGAATAGTTGTCAATGGAAAATCCCTGCCATGTGTGGCTGTTCTCTACATCACACCGATGTATCTGTTTGATTTTCTAGTCTATTTCAAGACTGCCACACACTGATAAGCATCATACACATTGCACCAGCTTTCATGTACCAAACACACCAAACTAATGCATTCGTGTTTGGATTTACTGGTGGTTGTGAATCATAATGAGTCTCTAAAGATCTATTTTATGGGGTGTGACCCCACTCTTGCTGTGTATATGAGTGAGAAGGAGCTCTTTCTCTTGACATACAGACTGTGAATATACAGACCATCTATCTTGAGGCCAGCGCAGATTTACCCCACACTCTCAAATGCTGTTTGAGAGCCTGCGGGCAGCACGATCAGGGGATATGCCTCATTATTCCTGTCTGACTCAGGTCTACAGGCTCTTATTGCTGTGTTTTCTTTAAAAAAAACCTTCTGATCCAATCCATTATTGGAATATTTGACAGAAATAATGACCTTCATGTTATAATGATACTAGAAAAACTCTTTCTGTGGCACTTTTATGACAAAAAAAGAGCTAAAGCTGCACCTTGTGTCACAACCCATCATTTCCTCTCATCTGTTACATCCAGATTTTGAACTTTTGATCATTATATGCTTTTCTTCTGCTGCGTCATGACCTGAAATGAGCCACACAGCCCGGATCCTGCTTTTCATCTTCATGACATCAAAAGTGATAACAAACATCTTTCACACAAAACATAAAACCACAAAATGTAAAGCTTCTTTTTTTTTAATATTATGTAATGAACATTTTTATTTAGGGAGGCTAGGCTAATGTCCGTGATCTGCAGCATGGTCCTCCATGGCCCATATAAATGGTACTGTATGTGTTCCTATGGGAGCACCAATCTTCATTTATTTATATCTGTTTTAAATAAAGTCTCAATTTGATTTCAGTCCTTTCCTGGTCATTAAAGCAGTTTATAGACAGCTATTGTTTACAGAGACAAGAGAACATTGCTCTCAAGCGAAGGATTGGTAATCTTAGCATGCATTCTTAAACTACAAGGAAGCATCAACAATATGGCACAATATTTTACAAGCTGTCTCATGAGAACAGTAATCTACATCGACCGGACACTATGTGCGCGTTTAGGAGCTCACTGAAAAACTAACATTGGGATACATTGGCTCCTCCACATCATATGACAGACAAATGTTCACAGGATTCAGGTGTTTTCTGCAGAAATCCGCTAATTAAGTAGTGAAGATGTCAACACAGGGCAGGGAAGCGTAACATCAGTAGCATCTTTTAAACTTGATGAGTTTGTGGAAGGCTTGTTTGAAGTCGTCGTTGAAGGCAGTGTAGATGACTGGATTGATGAGCGAGTTGAGGTATCCCAGCCAGGTGAACACATCAAAGAGCACAGGATGATACCAGCAGTCTTTACAGACACCCATCACCAGCGTAAACACGAAGAATGGGAGCCAGCACACTATAAACGCACCCAGGATAATCCCAAGAGTCTTGGTGGCCTTCTTCTCCCGAGCAGCACAAAGACGCTTTCTTTCTAGCACACTGTCAGCCAGCTTCACTTTCACACTGTTTGTGAAAAGAGGAGACCCTCCTCCTCCTCCTCCACCACCACCAATACCTCCTCCTCCTCCAGCATGAAGATGTCCCTCCTGATTAGAAGTGGAGTTCAGCGAGCAAAGCGAAGAGCCTGCCGAGTTCTGGATGAGCTGAGCAGCAGTGAAGCGCTTTCCGCTGGTCGCCGGTGTTTTGAAGATCCTGGAGCGAGCTGCCACATAGATACGCCCGTAGAGGATCATTAGGAGCACCGTGGGAACATAAAAGGCGCCAAATGTGGAATAGAGCGTGTAGGAGATCTGGTCGGTGTTGACCATGCACTCCGTGAGCTCCTCATGAGCCTTCGCCTGCCGCCAGAATAGAGGAGGTAAAGAGATGGAGACGGAGATCACCCATACTATGACAATCATCAACGCTGCTCGTCGCATGGTTCTCCGTTTCGAGTACTCCAAGGCGTCCGTGATGGCCCAGTATCTGTCCAGCGCGATCACGCATAGATGCAGGATGGAGGCCGTGCAGAACGTTATATCAGATGATAGCCAGATATCACACACAATCTGACCCAGAGTCCAAGTCTTACTGACCGTGTAGACGATGCTGATCGGCATGACTAAAATGGACACCAGGAGGTCTGTCGCTGCGAGAGAGCCAATCAGGAAGTTGGCAGGGGTGTGAAGCTTGCGTGTAAGAAAAATCGTGGCGATTACAAAAGCGTTGGACAGAGCTGTGGCCAAAGTGACGATTGCTAGCATGGCAGAGATGGAGATCTGCAGACTGAGGAGCGTGGCGTCGTCCCAGGACTCCAGGGTTGTGGGACTGACTGTGGCATTGATGAGGAAAAACTCATCGGAGCTGTTGAACAGATCCATGTTGCATGGTTCAGCAGCGCTTCACATCATCTATGCATGATTTTTTTGGTGTTAAGGATTAATTATCCCATGAAAACATCTCGAGGTGAAAGAGTAATTCTAGTTCGGCTGTTGGAGATATTGGTAATGCTTTACATTTGTGAAGGTCATGGCTGATAAATGTGAGTGGTAATTCATGGTTGAAGGTGCTGTTACTCTTTTTGTGCTCTTTTTGCTTTGTTTTTGAAACCCAGCAAGTTAAATGCCACAGAACAAACAAGGGGCCAGCGTTACCCTTTGTGCTTGACTTAAGTTATAAAAATATTCCTTTAGCCCTTAAATCACTGCTCATTATTTTCTTTATTGTTCCTTATACTGCTATTCTTCTCAATTTGAGATAGATCCCAAAATGAGATCCCTCAATTTTGGGTAATATGAACTGGTGGAAGACTTTTTAATTTATTCTCCAGTTGGTCAGCAGAAGCTCTGTTGTTTCAGACTAATGGCACAGAATATTCCTTCATTCCCTGTACATCCACGGATGGCTGGTTTTGCAGTTTCCCTGAACACCAAAAGCTGTTGAAAGTTCTCGTTTTGGCCCTGTGTAGGTGTTAGTCCAGATGAAAGAAATCAATCCAAGTGAAGATCTGAAACAGAGAGAAAGAGGAAAAGAACTGAGAACTCCAGAAAACACTTCATGATTTTGGTCTTTCTCCATACACACACACACTGAGTTGGATCTGTAAGATGATTATAAATCAGAGGATCAATGAATTTTTCAAAACTTGCATACACTACCTGACAAAAGTCTTGTTGCCAATCCAAGTTTAAGGAACAGCAAATAATAACTTGATTTGTAGTTGATCATTCGGTATCAGAGGTGACTTTTACAAAAGGCAAAGGCCTCTAGATTCTGCTTATTTTGCCAAAATAAAATATGATCGTGCCTTGATATTTAATTATTTTATTACTATATTAAGCTCTGACTTTGCTTAGACAAAAGTCTTGTCGCTTAACAGAAATATTGTACAGTATAGAAAACAAAGTCATGCTGCAGTGAAAAAAGAATGAATATTGTGTATGACCCCCAAGAGCTTGGAGGACTGCATCCATACATCTCTGCAATGACTCAATTAACATTAATAAAGTCATGTGGAATGGCAAAAAAAAGCGTTCTTGCAGGACTCCCAGAGTTCATCAAGATTCTTTAAATTCATCTTCAATGCCTCCTCCTTCATCTCACCTAGACATGCTCAATAATGTTTATACTTGGGTACTGGGCTGGCCAATCCTGGAGCACCTTGACCTTCAACTTGACCTATACAACTTGGATTGACGACAAGACTTTTGTCAAGTAGTATAGAATTAAAAATTGGAAATGGAAATTGGAAAATGGAATTCCTCTGGTGACATCAGCTTGATAGCCTGGGCAGAATATCTTAAACCACTGCTCTCTTATCTTTTGTTTTCTGCAAGTGAGAGATGGTGAGTAGGAATTGTTCAAACGGAGCCCTCAATTCAATATTTAATACAACCATTTTTTTTTTCCAGCTGGAAATACATCACAATACTGAAGTCGAGTCAGTCGGAACATCCAGTTCCTCCAGACTTCAAAAGCCTAGTATGCAGTGTTATTGACTCCGGTGGCCGCTGAGTGAACTGCAGCCTGAAACTTATTCACACTTTCTCATTGTCAATATGTCATTGAAAAGACTTTTTGAAAAGACTTTAGTTGATTCAGTGCCCATCTTGAAGTCAAAATGTAGTTCTATTTCCTTCGTTTATTACAAATAGAATAACATCCAGACACGTGATGCTTGGAGAGAGATGTTGAAATGGATAGTAAAAGTCCACATTTAGGAAAGCATCTGAGCACTTCACAGCATTTCACAGCATTCTTGACAAATATGGTAAATAAAAGGATACTGTTATGATGTTTGTATTTTAAAGTATATTTGATGTGGCCAAGTGAGGTTAAAGCTTAAATTCATCCCTTTCTTTACCAGAATTAACATAATTAGGCCCTTTCTTTAAAAGTGTGTGTAAACATCACATAATAACTTATTCATTTAAATTAGCGGTGAGTAGGTAGTGAACAGCAGGGGAGTGCTATTTTAATTTCCAGAGCTCTTAATCTTCCTTCATGCTGTTTTGTAGGATTACAGGAGAAAGCTAGAAGTGCTTAAAAATATTAGGAAGTCATATTCAGATTTTTATTCTTGCACAACCACACCATCCATAATGAAACCCATTGTGCATGCACAACCTCACATTCTTGTTCTCCTTACTTGAGCTGCAAATGGAATTCATTATTTTTCTGATATCTTCATTATAAACTCAAGAGAATTCAAGTAGCAAGTTTTGCCTGCATTTACATAATTCTTTACCCTTGGCTCTGCTTTTCGGGCTCAAGCTTTGATTGATGAGTATCTCGAGTATTGTGCCTCCAGGGGAAACCTGTCACCATAGGGTTTCCAGAATTTCTCTGTCTGACTAACAATGTGTCGTGGCACCTGCAAGCAATCCAGCTTTGGCCTGGTGGCAAAAAAGAAAGCAAACTGCGGTCGGTGCTCACTCTCCTGCCGTCAGGTCACACACATCAGTCATTTCAGCTGTCAGCATCTTCACTTAAACATTTGCAGTCCCAGCGCACACGCATTCCCTTTTCTTCATAGTTAGAAACAAGCATGCATCTATCTGAATATTTATAGAAAACCCTACTGGAAAACATATCAAAACATGTCATGAATCCATACATTCCAAACTAGGTGGGGGGAAAAATAATAATTGTGGTGCAATTTAAATTCTATGTGATGCTGTTTAGGGCCAAGCATTCGGATCTGAAATTGAAATTCTGCAAAGTAAACATGTCCTCTGCCCTTCATGTATAAAACATGCTATTTCCGTACTTGTAATTGAAAGCATAAAGGTCATACAACCCAATAAGACCTGACACTTTTTCTGGTAAATGGTGTTGGTCGAGTAGCCAGGATATACGCTTAGTGACTCGGAGAACACACCGCATGTTAACCCAATAAATGGCACATGGATAATAGGAATATTCCAGGTTCAGGATGACAGCTCAGCTGACAGATTTTGTGGCATAAAGTTCACAGAAATTTTCCACCTTCAATCATACAATAAAATACTGTTTCAGTAGTAGGTAGCATACACTGTATGTCATATTTTTAAAAGTCTCTTTTGCTCATCACGGCTGTGTGTATTCTATTGAATTTATGGAAACCATTCATTAATTTTCTTTTTGGCTTAGTCCCTTCATTAATCAGGGCTCGTCACAGCAGAATCAACCGCCAACTTATCCAGCATGTTTTACGCAGCGGATGCCTTCCAGCGGATGCCTTCAAGCCACAACCCAACACTGGGAAACACCCATACTCACATTTTCACACATCCACTACAGCCAATTTTAGCTTATTCGATTCACCTATAGCGCATGTTTGTGGACTGTGGTGGAAACCGGAACATGCGGAGGAAACCCATGCGAACACTGGAAGAACATGCAAACTCGTACAAAGAAATGCCAACTGACCCAGCCAGGGCTTAAATCAGCCACCTTCTTGCTGTGAGGTGATTGTGCTACCAGCTGCGCCACCATGACGCTCTTAATGGAAACCAATTTTTGCCAAAAGAAAAATATTAAGAAAGAGGGCGAGTGCATTTTTTAAACTATCAATTCTGTCCAATAATTCCTTCCCATAATTTTTTTCCTCTCACAATTTTAAGTATATATATATATATGAGCAATATCACACAAGTAGCAGTGCGATATGGCTTTATATCGGCACTGGTAGGAGGCATGCAATAGTGCCCCTACCAGTGCTGATATACAGCCATATCGCACTGCTACGAGTGTGATATTGCGTTTATACATCAGTTTGACGGCATAATTGTGTATATAAAAACAAAATCAAACATGGAGAGTCTCAAAAACCCTTTTGTATGAGGAACTACTTTCTTCCACATTGAATTCAAATCATAAGCTGACAGTTAAACAGTTGAGCGAGCATCTTTTAAACTTTAGATCTGTAGTGTCTGCTTTTTGCTGGCTGTATGTGGGCGGAGTAATACACAAAGGGTAAAGAGGCTGTAGAAGTTCTGATATTGCAGAATATCCCACAGCTATCAGCCAATCAGATTTGAGAACCAGACAGAACTGTTATTATATATATACATAGTCTCAATGTGCTTTCACATCTGTGGTTCAGTTCATTTGGTCTGGACCAAGGGCAACAAATGACATTGTAGCATTTTTCTGCCGTTTTGGGTCCTTTTCACACCACACTGATTGCTTTGGTCAGAACCAGTTAAAAAAGAATCAAAATGCAGTCATGTGACAAAATCCACATCACTAATTGGCCAGATGTTATTGATCATATTTCCTAAACACAAACGAACCTCTGTACGCTTTTTTGGCCCGCTTTTGGTGTGCACTTGAGTGTGATTGCTACATTCACACCTGCCCAAACGAACCGCACCAAGAGGGAAAACGAACTCTAGTACAATTCAACTGAATTAAATAAGGCAGGTGTGAAAACACCCTTAGTTACAAGCTTACTGAAATATTGTGAAATTTATAATTCATTTAAAACAATTGCATTTTTAATTTTATATACAATATGTGGTGGTAGGTGGCTCGGTGGTTAGCAGCGTTGCCTCACAGCAAGAAGGTGACTGGTTCAAGTCCCGACTGGTTTGCATGTTCTCCCCAAGTTTGCATGGGTTTCATCCAGGTGTTCTGGTTTCCCCCACAGTTTAAAGAAATGCACTATAAGTAAATTGGGTAAACAAAATTGGCTGTAGTGATAAGTGCTTGTGTGAATGTGAGAGTGTATGGGTGTTTCCCAGTACTGGGTTGTAGCTGGAAAGACTTCCACTGCATAAAACATATGCTGAAAGAGTTGGCGGTTCATTCTGCTGTGGTGATCTCTGCTCAATAGGGGACTAAGCCGAAAATTAATGAGTTTAATATGCAATACATTCTTGTGATATTAAAGCTGAATTTTCAGTAATTCTTTATTTTCAGAATTCTCAAATTCTTCTTAAGTCCTTGGAGTAGCATGATTTTTTTTAGAAATCGTTTGAATATGCAAAATTAGAGCTCAAGAAACATGTGTAATTAATGAGCCGTACTGAAAACAGTTGTTTTGATATTTTGCTATGGAGTATGATAATCTGAAACATGGTCAAAATCTTGTGAGAATTGTGCAATGACTAATAAATGTGTGTTTCAGATGGTAGAGGGCATTTAAAATCTCCAAACTAAAGAACAGAATGTAGTGCTGTTGTTGAGGCGTGTATCTCTGTAAAACAGTGTCATCATTAGCATATACTTCATGTGAGACGGCAGGAAACAACAGCGGATTATCTCCACACCAGCAGATCCAACGGGCTGCACGCTAATGAGGCCGACCCGAGGGTATTACCAGCCTCCAAATGTTGGACAACATTTTCTTCTACTTTTGTTTGGTTCTGTGTAATTGGTGAAAGTCACAATAACAACATTAAAAACTCAGGTCAATAAATCAAGGAGGAATCTGACACTTTGAGACTGTCAGGTTAATTTAGCAAATTGTCAAAAAACACAAAATGTGTTGACACGCATTTCTAGTGCTGACCGCTCACACACACTCAAAAGAACAAAACATTCAAATGTATTTGGTTTTTTGAAATTGTCATGTTTTGCATTTGCCAATTTAGCTATTTGTTTGGATACAAAGAGGAAGTCAGTGTTAATGAATGCCATTAAAAAAATGTTTGAGAAAAAATAATCAAAAAAGAAAAAGAAAAAGTGCATCTTATCCAAAATACAGTGGGGAAAAAAATATTGAACATGTCATGTTTTTTTTTTCTGTGAAAAATATTCTAATAGACCTGTTGACATGGAATTGAATCAGATTTTGGTAAAAACCCAAACAATAAAAACATAAAAGTAAAACAATTGAAAAAATCTGAAAAATTGTTATGAGCTATAACAATGAAATGACACAAAGAGAAAGTACTGAAAGTACTGAGCTCAAAGACACTTCTCATATGGAGAATGAAATCACGGATATGATTTTTTTCACACTTCAACAGAGTGTAAAAATCTTGCTGGGTCTGTGGGTCTCGTCTATCAAATCTGATCTTTCATTTGCATTTTCTATTGGATTCAAGTCAGGTGATTGGCTGGGCCATTCTACAGCTTGATTTTCTTTCTCTAAAAGCATTTGAGAGTTTCCTTGGCTGTTTTGGATTACTGTCTTGCAGAAATGTCTACTCTGGTTTCATCTTCATCTTCCTGGTAATGTTGATGTTAGATTAAAGCAGCGAATATTAATTTATACTGACGAAGAGCAGTAGGTTGCTAAATAACTATTGAGAGATTTCAGATGCTGTCAGAGCTTTCCCTGCTTTTATACACCTCCCTTTATTCATGTGTTTAATACTTTTTACTGTGTTATTTAATTTTATTACACATAACTTAATTTGTAAACTAAATAATATTGTTTTCTTTGCATATATGTATTTCTTTTGGTTGTTACCAACATTTGGGGGAAATTTAAAGTCATGTTTAGAAACATGTTTTCTGAGAAAATTGGTGACTTGTTCAACAATTATTTCCACTGTATGTCACTATAAAAAATGGTTTAAACATTGAAATATTGTTTAAATACAACAGATGAGAAAATCATACATGTTCACACACAAGGGAAAAAAACAGCTCAATTACGGTTGGATAAATGGACAGACAAATTCTGTAAATGTAAATTTTTTGGGGGCCGAAAATTTAAGAGCAAATATAATAAACAAACAAAAAAGAGTACAAGAACTACTAATGCAAACTTAGTGCTGATACTTACATTGCAGTTAAGTACAAAGTCAAATAAAAGTAAAAAGTCAAACCAAATGATGCTAATAAAAAGAACAAATAAAGTTTTACTGCTATTTAATGGACTAAGAAAACGGTTTGTTCTCTGAGTGGAAAATCTTCACGGACAAGGGTTTATTTTTACATATTTAAATATCTTTTTCACACAATTTGTCTGCCAGTGGTTATAAAATAAACCCAACTGCAGCCATGGTAACAGAGCAGATCTGGATATTACTGAATGATGTCAGTCTTGTATGTTTTTGAGGTGCGAGTCAGCTTATGTGTAAGTCTTGCAATTCTGCGTCAGTTTGTGTAACAAGTAACTAACCCTGATTGAAAAGATACTGAAACATTCACGCAAAAGTTTTCATGTCCTCGCATCTGAGTTTCTGAAGATTATCCTGCGCGCTTGCGGTTTTTTTAGTTACTTCTTTGGTGCGTTAATCTTATTTTTGCTATTATTCAAAAGAAGGTAATGATTCGCACTCAATTGCTTCGTAATGTTTTTATTTTTACTTTCTTACATTTTACGGGTGATAACAGACAGACACAGTCTGGATAAAAAGTCGTGCCTCTCAGGTCCATCTGCAGTGAGTTAAATCTTAGTCTTCCAACTACTTTTTTGTTGGCTGATGGACTGGGCACCATTTAGTCAGTGTGACATATTAACAACTCTCTGTTTTGTAGGTTTAGGAGTGAAAGACCTTTTCCACTCTTATCAATTACAAAAGCAGATTGCAATTCAACATGACTCATCACTTGAAAACAAAGCCAATTTGTGATCCAGTTGGATAAAATTCAACATTTTATCAAATATTATGTTATTCAATCATTCATTTTCTTTTAGGGCTTAGTCTCTTTAATAATCTGGGGTCACCACAGCAGGATGAACCGCCAACTTATCCAGCTTATGTTTTACGCAGCGGATGCCCTTCCAGCAACAAAACATAACTGGGAAACATCCATTCACTCCCATTCACACACATACACTACGAACAATTTCACCTACCCAATTCACCTGTACCAAGTCTTTGGACTTCTGGGGGAAACCGGAGCACCCAGAGAAAACCCATGCAAACACAGGGAGAGCATGCAAAGTCCTCACAGAAATGCCAACTGACCCAGCTAAGGCTCAAACCAGTGACCTTCTTGCTGTGAGGCGATCGTGCTACCCACTGCACCACCGTGACGCCCAATATTATTTTAAAATTATTAATATTATTACAGCTCTGAGAAAAAATATGAATAACATGTTTTCTGAAGTTGCATATAAAAAATAAGAAAGAAGAAAGGAAAACCTCAATTAATCTAGCGCCTGGAAATTTTCTTAATTATCTGACAAGCCCTATTTAACTGGCAGCCTTACGTTTTACTGACTTTGCAAGATGGTAAACTGTTGAAAAGTGACTGAAACCCTCTAACAGCAGGTTTCCCAGATAAAGACTAAAGAGATCCTTTCAGCCACAGCAAGAGAAGTCATTCAAAATCTGTCATTTTTAGAATACTGCACCTTTACAATGTCACAAACACATTTAAGTCCCCCAAAAGTCATCTATGAAACACAAAAGCACAAAACGACAAGATAACGCATCTCATTAAGCAATCAATTCAACACAGCTGGAGTTGCACACCAGTTTAGCTATTTAAAAAACTGCACTTCAGATAATAAGGTTGTACTACAAATAATTCATATACACTACAGGTCAAACGTTTCCACTTCATTACTCCAGTCTTCATTCACATGATGTTTCAGAAATCACTCTAAAATTAATTATTATTATTGTTAACATTGGTATTGATATTATTAATGGTTATAGCAATAATGACTGTAGTAATAATTTAATTTGAATACAGCAAGTGAAAGGTACATTTGATTTGGTGATTTATTTATTTTTTGCCATAAAATGAATGTTATTCTTTGTATATTAACATAACATTAGTAACACAAGCTTCTCTGTGCCCAAAGCTCTTTTGAGTTCAGCCATCACCTGAGTATTAATTGTTTTAAAGTCGATTAAATGCTTCATTAGCAATGGGTTTACTCACCTTTTCAAATAAAGTCAACTAATTGCTTTTTACAGTGTTTAAATGAGTGTAATTGTGGATTTTCTTTTGGCACTGCTGATTTGTTCAATAAACAACTGCAAATAGATTCAGTCTTGGCTTTGACCTTACCTTCATTACAGTTATAATGTATATGAGCTGTTTCAATTTGCTTTAGAATCCTAATAAAGTGGCTGGTGATTGTGCAATATATCACAAATAATTCATAATTAAGTTAAAGCCTCATAGCTACGTTTATGTTTATCAATGACCATTATTAAATCCTTCATAAAAGATGTGACTCCTTTTTGAATGCTATAAAAATAGCCATGACCTCAATATCAGCTTTTATGAGTGTGCAGTTTAGAGGTCTTGAAATCTCTCAGCATTTATAAGGGACATATTTCGCTGAACCAAATGCGACACACATGCAAATACTATAAATTTTTTTTTCAGACTTCTTAGATGCAGCTCAGTTGTGTAGGAGGACCACTGGTCCAGAGTTAACAAAAAAAACATTGTGCCTCGTCCACCACTCTGGATGATTCATCAGGTAAACACCAACATTTCACACTTCTATTAAAAAGCACCTTTTGTGGGCATTTGTGGAATAACAGGTTTTGATGTTCATTTGGAAGGTACATTTCCTTAAAGATTTGAATTTGGGGACTTTTTGTGCTTCCATACTCTGTCGAGGAAGATGTGATCTGATGGGATTTAGGAAGTGCAGCATCGAGTTGATACATTGAGACACTTTCTAAACTTCTAAAGCAGAGTGTGTTCTTTTGGAAGAGCAAGCTGTTGTGGGCACGACTGTGGCCTGAAGGCAGAAGGACTGCCATTGTCAGTTTAATGAGGTGAGTTGGTTTGCAAAGTACTGCAAAGGCTCCGTTAAAGGGTAACATTCCAGTGAAATTCTACTTCGCTGGGGACTGAAGCGTTTATTAGAGGTCTGATTATATTACAGTTCATATGAACTGACTGAAGATGCAATGAGCTGCTGTCAACAAGTAAAAAATGCATTTATTTGGTTTAATCAACTGCTAAAAATTGTGAAATATTGTTATAATTTAAAATAACTTTTATCATCTATTGTAATATATTTATATTTTCAGATGATGTAATTGGTATTAAAGGGTTCATTTAATGCAAAGTAAGTGTGTGGTCTGAATGTGGGAAATGGGTAAATGGTTGCCCAAGGTGACTTTGTCCAGTATCCCCAAGGTGACTGTATGTCCTAGACTCGTCAGTAGGTATTTCTGTAGCATACTTTTTCATTTCTTACAAGAAGTTATAATCAGGTCAGAACTTCACACTTCAGCAAGGACACATGTCTCTTCTTTTTTCTTCTCCTTTATTTTTTCATGAAAGCCTGTTTAAAACCCTTTGCCCATGACATAATAGTAAATTTGAAATGTAAATGTCTGTCTCAGACAAGTAGGTCACAAATTGTCATACAAATCTACCCAGAACCCAATAGAGAGATTCTTTGACCTTTCTCTTTTCCTGTCAGGTCTGATAAGTGTAACATTTTGAGGGAAAAAATAAAAACTTGGTGTGAAGTATGCCGGCAGGCTTCACATGTCTCTTTGATATCGTTTGACCTCCTCCATTGCAGTCTTTCATCATCATCTCCTCCCACTCTCGGCCTTGCTGTTGTGTTTGGCTTTGGCTCTGAACTTTATGAAGTTTTGATCAGTGGTGAGTGGAGACGTTGTGTAATTCAGGGTGTTGATGTGTGTAAAAGCTTACTGGTGTAGAATTAAGTACAACTAGAGACTTGAAGTAAACTTCTTGAGGAACTAAAAGCCTGCTGGGCAGAGCTATGACAAGCAGCAGATGTGCTTTGGGTTGCCCAAATTTACAACACGACTTACTTATACTGTTGAGCCTACTGAAAACACTATATATATATATATATATATATATATATATATATATATATATATATATATATATATATATATAAATTTATTAATTTTCCTTCAGTCTTTGCTTAGTCTGTTATTTGTCACGGATCGCCACAGCAGAGTGAGCGGCCAACTTATCCAGCATATGTTTTACGTTCATACACTCTCACATTTAGATAAACACTTATTCACTAAGGTCAGTTTAGTTAATCCAGTTCACCTATATCGCATGTCTTTGGACTGTGCAGGAAACTGCAGCACCCGGAGGACCCATGCGAACATGAGGAGAAATGCAGACTCCGCACAGAAAAAGCAATTGGCCTGGCTGAAATTCAAACCAGCGACCTTCTCGCTGTGAGACAACAGTTTTAACCACTAAGCCACCATGCGACCCCAGTATTTGAAGCCCCAGTCATTCATTTTCTTTTGGCTTAGTACTTTTATTAATCCGGGGTCACCACAGAAGATTTAACCAACTTATCCAGCACATGTTTTATGCAGCGGATGCCCTTCCAGCTGCAACCCATTACTGGCGAACATCCATACACACTCATTCATACACACATACACACACACATACACTATGATCAATTTAGCTTACCCACTTTACCTATTTAGCATATCTTTGGATTTGTGGGAGAAACCTAAGCACTACTCCCTGCACCACTCCTTATATATATGAACAAAGATCTGAATGTCTGCTGTTATTAAACTTGTCAACAGTTTAATAGACATACAGAGATTACTGTAAGTTAGAAATAAGAACATGCGCATAAATCTCGATTGTGATCTTTTAGCAACTAATCACTCAGTTCTTGTCTGTACCAAAAATCAAAATAATGAACATTAAAGTTAAATAAAAAAAAAGGTCTACATAAATTGTTGACAGAATTGTATAATATTTATTTATATATGACACCCACTTTTAATGTGATCTGTGAGGGATGTACTCATTAATGCTCGACAGTGCACTATGTGGTTATTGAAAATATTGGCTGGGCAAGTGCAGGTCTGAACTCCAGGAGAGGGGAAAAGCAATATTGTAAATCTATGGAAGGTAATGAATAAGGAGGGAAAACACAAATATCAGAATCAGCGGCAGCAATCCACTTGCGGTCTGCTATTGTAATTGACACACAAACACAGAGACTACACTGTCAAACTGCTCAGCGCATATCTGCATTTGTGCATGGAGCCAGTCAAATTGATTTTTCACTTCTAATTGTCTTCACTGAAGGATTACGATTCTAGCAGGCAAAAAGCTCCAAGGACCAGTTCGATATCAGCGCAAGCAATGACCTTAATTTGTAGAGCGCTATGCAGTGCTATTGAGTTTCTAAGGTCTTCTGATGGAGGGTAAACTTTCATGTCATAGTAAGGGGTTTTTATCTGACATGGTGTCACAGTGCTATTTAAATCGAGCTTTACGGAAGATCCATCAACTGCATGATATAATATAATCAGTCTGTTTCTCTTCTCTATCACATACTGCGATAGTTTATTTTTACGCCCGGTAATGTAGACCATGAACTCTACATTGCTCCAGAGGACTGTCCCTGTAATTACTTCACCACGGGTCACTTTGGGATGAAAAGCATCTCGTAGATAGCAAACGATTGAACTGATAGAAGGCTCATGCTTGAGAAAACAGTGTTTACCACAGTGTTATCACTTCCCTATAGTTTCTCCAATCAAATAAGAGCTCAGCCCTGCAAATTTATTTTTCAGCCTCTTTGACCTTTTCCATCTCTGTGTGAACCTCCTGAACGTAGAAGTGATTCATCACGTCTTTATGAACCCAGCCGTTAACAGAGGCCAGGCATCATGAGTGTGAATGTGTTTTGTTCAGGCGGGACGGCTGTTTGCTTTTGTGAATTAAATATTGAAGACCAGGTGAAGTGTGTGGCTTGAGTTTGAAACCTGGGCTTTGGTCCAAACGGCACAGACTCTGGGCAACGTGCGCTGCATTTGAATGATAGATTTCAGAGCTTTAAGATCGCGGATGAAATATTGCCAGAGTGACATGCTGAGATCTGTAAATATCAATAAACAGCCCTTGTTCATTTGAGCTGATCGATATATCTGAGAACAATCGATGTCAATGTGAATTTAGGCAGATTAAACTACTTAGTTTTGCTCATTGACTGCTTGCGATTGAATGAAAAAAATGTGCAATTATCTAAAGAAAAAGGCAAATGCAGCTGTGCTCAGGTGGATCAGTTTAAAGACTGAACTGCGTTGAGCATATAATAAAAGACATTTCTTTTATAGCCAGAATGAATGCGTCAGATACAGCATTTGAACTCTGCTTTGATCTGTTCATGGGAACGTCCTCAGTCACCTCAAATCTGGAAGCTTGCTGTGCAAAACTCAAAATGCTTGTCGACTCTCATCGGCTGCTCAATCAATATCTCTGCAAGTCCATCGAATCTGACTGTAGAAACAAAGAATGAACGGTCTGACTGATGCAGTGTTTTAAAATGTAGTCAGCATCTCTTCTGCGTTAAACCAGCTAAGCCGCAAAAGCGCCTAAGCCTCAGAGCGTTCATGTGATTTTCATCTGTTGTCTTCTTAAACCTTCACTAATCATGTAAACCTCCGACTGAATTACATTGCAGAACTCAGAATCCCAGGCTAGACTGGTAGCAATCCTAAAATAGCTCAAGCAGATAAGCCTTCATCGTTTCAATCATAAAATGAGTTGTGGTTGTTTGATGTTAGATGTGTGTTGAAGTTTAGGAGTAGAGCTGCAGAGGGGCTTAAAGAAAAAAATAAATACACTAACTCACTTTTATGTGGTTCCAAACCTATATTTTTCTGTGAAGCACACACATAGACTTGTATACCTGCAGATACTATGACCCCAAAAAAGGTTTTATTGTCAATATTAAGTTATGTTTTGGTCTTTTCTAACTAATTATTATTAGATATAAAGTTATTTTTTATGGACTTTTATTAGATGTTAACATTTAATGCCATTTCCAACTTTTATTCATTTTGGCTGTTCATTAACAAAACAATAACCCTTTGTGTACCTTACAATGTAAAAAAAAAACCAAAACAGGTATTTATGTAGAGTCTATGCAAACTGAAACATTAAAATGGTGACCTGGTGATATTTTGTGAATATGTATTCCGTGTTAAGTCTATAGTATACCTGTCAACCATCCTGTTTTTCCCAGTATTTTACAATTCTATCCCGCTATCATCCCATAAAGATATTTTCCCCTATATCTTTCATAATTTTAATCTTTCTATGAAGGGTGGCAATAAACATGAAAGAGCTGATCTTTCCTATACACAACCCATACTGCCGAACCACCAGGGGGCGCCTCACTCTTTAATGTGAATCTGTTCTATGCTTTTATTTTATTTAGGCATGGAAACACTTTTGCTGCATCCAAAATCACATACTATATTGTACTATATCCACTACTTGCCGCAAGATTCTGAAGTGTGCATAGGATGGATGCTACGATATCCCATGATGCCCTTCGAGGAAATTCAAAAATGGGAGTGAATCGATGCAACTCATGAGAGTAGGTCACAAGATCATGACAAAATGGCAGATGTAGTATGTCTGAGTTCTATTCATACTGCTCACATTCATAATGTATAGAACGTACTTTTCTAACGGCAGAGTACTACATTTAAATTCAAGTGCAGTACCTAGTGAGTAGTAGGCGTTTTCGGATACAACCTTTCAAATAAAAAAGAAACACCAAGATTCCCGTCCTTTCCAATACATGCACAGTTGCCCCTCCTATGCAATCCTCAAAACAGTCAGTTCATGTAGCGGTGCGTGACTGTCAGACGCGCTCCACAGTGAAACGCTGTTTCCCAAACAGATTTTGTTCAAGTGATTCAAATCATAGTGAAAGTGGACACTCTAGGTTTTGGGTGCGTGTTTGAACATGTCAATCTTTTTTTCTTTTAAACACAAAAAAATTTTGTATAAAATGAGCATAAAAATTCAGGAAAGCAATCGAAGGCTTTCATTATTGATCTGTAATTGGGGGGTTGAGTTATATAGGCATGTGTGAGTGAGTATTTGACAACCAAAATTACAATGCTGGAAAATTCTGGAAAATGCAGAGATTCTTTACAAAGTGACATTGTTAGCTACTGGCCTAGCATACATATACAGTCAATTTAGAAGATCTGTGTGATAGTTTTTACAACTGTCTGAACATCTGTACAAGAAACTTTTCAAAAACACTGCTGTCTAAATGTACCCTTATACTTTTCACGTCTTCCTTTTTCTATTTAGTCTCTTATTTCCTTGTTGCCATTTCTGACCTGCAGTCTTGATTACCCATTATGTTTACCTGACCCTAGTTTTATCTTCATTATCTCTTTTGTGTTTAAGTTCTGTGTCAGGTTTGAAGTCCATTGTTGTCTTTACACTATGTTGTTAAATCTGTAATGCTCTCTCCTGCACCTTAGTTTATGTTCTTGTTATTAAACTGAACACAATTTTCAAGTCTTTATGAAATACAGTAATAAAATGGAACTGCTTAATGTTATGAACTACGTTTTGTAGTTGCTTTGACACAATCTGCATTGAAAGGCACTAAATCACGCGGTTTCCGAAGATTTACATTGAAATGAAAAAATGGACATTTATATATCTTCAAAGATATACACAAACATTATATGAACTTTCGTGGTGACATTATTTGACTGGAAGGTTGCATCATTATTAAAATTATATCCTAAACTGTTTATTAAAACAAATGTACACTTGTAATGATTAATTAGTTAGACCACATTTAAATCAGTGATTTAAAGTGATTACCACATACTATTTTGAGAATAACTAAAAATTCCATTTCAAAGGATCTAACTTTAACTTTAACAGTAGCACTTTATTTTTTTTTCTGTTCTGCATGCACACATACTACAGTATGTACTTTTCAAAATAATTACATTAAATGTGCTTTATGTATGTTTTTGACTCTTCTAAAGCATAAAAATACCATAATATGTTTGCAGAGATTTAAGAAACATGCTAAATAAACATTCTTGTTTATCTGAAAAACAATACTAAAGTCATATATTCTGCTTTGAAAATGTGTGTTACATGGTAGAAAGGTCTTTGTTTTGTTCTTTTTACCCGCCCACTGCCACTTTAGCCAATTATATTTCAGCACCCTGGCTGGCCTTGGTGGAAAACCACATATTTCGTTCATTCATTCAGAAAGGCACTCAAACCATGCGTTCGTGACTAAAATGCGACCTCCGGTGGACAGTACAACACACTTTAAAATGAGATGTACATTCAGAACTCTACATGTGGATATTAATTAGCAAGTAATATAAATATTATGAACATAAACATTAGGTGAGCAAGTTACATTGTAACCACGTGTCCTAACAACAAGCTACGTGATGAGATTTGCAGTGATGAGCAATTTGGCTTTTTGCACCAGACGAAAAACTACAGAAATTTAAATAACCATTTAGAAGCACAGAATATGCACTCGCGCACAAAATGGTAAGGTTTTTAATCTAATTAATACATGTTAAACCTCTTTAACATAATTAAATTTACAAGCTGAATCACAGATATGCAAGTCACAATTCTAAAATTCAATTTCAAATGATTTATTTTATTTTCAAGATCTAAGGTAAACTATCTGCTGCTGCATTCAGTAGTATAGTAATAAATGTCATATAAAATGGCATTCACACTCACATTGTTAGCATTCAACACTGAATAAAGCATGAGGTGTCCCTGAGGTGATCATTGTCAGTTTTCTGTTGTTCAGCTTTAAGCCGATTTAATATATAAATTCGAGATCTTGGTCAGAACAAAAACTCCTTTTATTATGGGAAATAGAACACGACTTAAATCAGTCTTTATGTTTGACAGTCAGACTCGATGGCTCCTGTTAGTCCTCAATATGGCCATCTTTTTCAAGTGGTGCTCGCTGCAGAGCCATTTGAGGAGAGCTGAGCTCCACCTTTTTTGCACTTCTTCTACGAGTGATGTCACTGGGGGTAGGGTTAGGGGTGGGGTTGGTGTACGCATTAAAACAGCTTACAGGAGGAGGAGCGACAGCTCATGCTCCCCCTCGCTGGAGCTCAGCTCTCCTCAAGTGGCTCTGCAGCGAGCACCCTCTTATCTTTTTTGATCCAGGAATGCAGTACCTAGTTCAACCACTGGGTGTCAAATTGACATATTGCAGCTTTAATGATTAAGTTCCATCCCTAGTCTTAATTCTAACCACTGAATCTGATCTTAACTCATGTAGTTACTTATATATCCCATTACCCTAGGTATAGTACACTGTAAATATGCATTATATATACAATATTTACATAAAAATAAACTTAAAAAAAGTGCAACTCTTTTCAATTCGAGTCAGATGATGGCAGATAAAAATAGTGGATATGAGCATGAATTATTTTTGTGTTGCAAAATCAATAAAAAAACTGATATGATAAAGAAATGCAGTTTCATGAGTTTCCTCACCTGACAGAACTCTACTTTCTTTAACAGTCAACCATATTAGATTAAGAATGAATTAAGCACTGTCACCGACTCGGTCCCAGTCATTCCCCTCGCTGGCCAGCAGAGGTCACCATCTCCGGACTTCTAACCATTACTTCATCCATTCACCCTGATTCCAGCACACCTGATCTCCATTCCACTAATGACCCACGTACCACATATAAGCAGCTCACACACACACTTCAGTGCGAAGTCTTGTTTAGCCCCGGCCAGCATTTCTGAGCGTTCTATCCTGCCTGATCTCCCGTTTACCACTTCAGCCCGTTTCACGACTCTGCTCTGTCTTCTGCCTGCCCTCAACCAAAGCCTGTTTCCTCGGACTCTGATTCTCGCTGCCTGCCCCTAACCAAAGCCTGTTACACGGACTCTGAATCACGCTGCCTGCCTCTGACCCAAGCCTGGTAATCACACTGTGTCTGTTATCTGCTAAATCTCCCTTGATGTGTATGTTGTATGTCCGCACAACCGTGCGAGTTGTTGATGTTTAAGTGTGACTTAATAAATACTGCAAAATGGATCCCTCCGTGTCAGTCTCCTCGTTACAGAAGACTTCGCCCAACACAGATCCCGCAGCCATCCAGGTTTTGTCTCACGAAGTCACAGCACAAGCTCAGGTATTGTCTACTCACCAACAACAACTAACACATCTAACTCAGTTAACAGACGAACTTGTGAAATCGCTACAAAACCTGCAAGCTGCTGCCACTGCGCAACCCACAGCCAACTACTCTCCGAGTCCATTTGTTGTTACACAACCCCCGATGACTTCCGGAGCTCGATTGGCATTCCCTGACAAGTTCTCAGGTAACCCAGCAAAATGTAAAGGCTTCCTACTGCAATGTAAACTGTTTATCGCCCAACAGCCCCATCTGTTTAAGGACGATAATGGGAAAATTGCTTTTGTGTGCTCACTGCTCACTGGGAAAGCGCTAGACTGGGCTACTGCAGTTTGGCCAGACAGTACCCCGATATTTCCCTCGTTTAATGACTTTCTCAAACGTTTCTGCACTGTGTTTGATCATCCGGAGGGTGGTCGTAACGCTGGCGAGGAGCTACTGTGCATCCAACAGGGAGATCGCTCCGCAGCTGAGTTCGCACTGCAGTTCCGCACCTTGGCAGCGCAAACTGGCTGGGCTGATGATCCGCTTACCACGCTCTACAGAAAGGCTTTAAGACCAGAATTGCAGAAAGAGATGGCATGTCATGACGAGGGAAAAACACTGGATCAACTAATCGAACTTTCCATAAGGTTAGACACTCTCCTCCGCACTCGCAATCCACTGTGCTCAATTGCTTCCAGTCCTGTATCCCCTGAGACCTCCGCTGAACCCATGCAATTGGGTAGAACCCGCCTGAACCCAGAGGAACGAGAACGACGGAGAAGAAATCACCTGTGCATTTATTGCGGACTTCCAGGTCATACGAAGGTTTTATGTCCCAACAAGCCTCTCCCTAAAACCCTCTCGGTGAGTGCAACCACTACGTTCACTACCACTAATAATGTTATGAATTTGCCTGTCATTCTGAGAAACAATGGAGATGAAATTGAGACCATGGCCATGATCGATTCAGAAGCCGCTGGCAACTTTATTAATTACACGTTTGCCACCACTCACTCCATTCCTTTAACCTCCTGTGATTCCTCCATAGCCATCACTGCTGTAGACGGGCGCCCTTTGGGAGAGGGACGCATAAAATTCCAGACTCAACCAATCTCTCTTCAAACAGGCTCTCTCCATGAAGAGGAGATTTCCCTTCTTGCCATCGACTCCCCTAAGCACTCTGTAATTCTTGGGTTACCATGGCTACAATTACATGACCCTCAAGTTTCCTGGAGAACTGGTGAGATCACAAAATGGAGCAATCAATGCTTTACCCAATGTCTGCATTCTGTTTCCCCTGACCAGATCAACACAATTACCAACACCGAAGACCCTGAACTCTGTCATGTTCCTGATGCTTATCATGATTTAACTGAGGCATTTAATAAGCAGAAGGCTACCAAGCTCCCTCCACATCGTGAAAATGACTGTGCCATCGAACTGCTACCAGGCACCACGCCCCCTCGTGGTCGCATTTTCCCCCTCTCTCAACCTGAAACTGAAGCTATGAAGAACTACATCTCTGAGGAGCTAGAAAAGGGCTTTATCCGACCATCTACCTCACCCACTTCAGCAGGCTTTTTCTTCGTCAAGAAGAAGGATGGCAGCTTACGCCCATGCATTGATTACCGAGGCTTAAATGAGATCACAGTCAAATACTGCTACCCCTTGCCATTGGTTCCAACCGCCCTTGAACAACTCCGATCCGCCCAGTATTTCACTAAGTTGGACCTCCGTTGTGCTTATAACCTCATCCGCATACGACAGGGAGACGAGTGGAAAACCGGATTCTCTACAATCGACGGCCACTATGAATACCTCGTTATGCCCTTCGGCCTAGCAAACAGTCCTTCCGTGTTCCAGGCTTTTGTAAATGAGGTATTTAGAGACATGCTCAACAAATGGGTCATAGTGTACATTGACGACATCCTGGTCTACTCTAATTCACTACCTGAGCATATTCAGCACGTCAGGGCAGTGCTCGAACGCCTCATCCAGAACCAGCTATATGCAAAAATCTCCAAGTGCGAATTCCATCAGACCTGCATTTCGTTCTTGGGTTACATTATCAGCCCCGAAGGCGTGGCCATGGACCAGCAAAAGGTCGACTCCGTGACACAATGGCCACAACCTGAAACCATCAGACAACTGCAACGATTCCTGGGCTTTGCAAACTTCTACAGGCGCTTCATAAGGAACTTCAGTTCAGTCGCTGCTCCACTTACCGCCATGGTAAAGGCTAACAACGCCCGCCTAAAATGGAACCCAGACGCTGTTCGAGCGTTTACTCAGCTCAAAACTCGCTTCTCCAGTGCACCCATTCTGCGTCACCCTGATCCCGAGCAACCATTTACTGTTGAAATTGCCGCATCCAACACTGGAATTGGAGCCATCCTGTCTCAAAGATCCCTAGTCACGAAGAAGCTCCATCCTTGTGCCTTCTATTCTCGCAAGCTCAACTCCGCTGAACGGAACTACAATGTGGGAAACCGAGAACTCCTCGCCATGAAGGCAGCGTTAGAAGAGTGGAGACACTGGCTTGAGGGCGCCAAACATCCTTTCACGGTCATCACCGATCATAAAAACCTGGAATATATCCGCTCCTGTAAACGTCTGAACCCTAGACAGGCAAGATGGGCTCTGTTTTTCACCCGATTCGACTTCCAAGTCACCTATATCCCTGGCTCAAAAAACATTAAAGCAGATGCTCTTTCCCGCCTCTCAGACGATGAAACCTCCGAGTACAATGATGAACCCATAATCAAAAATCCTCTAATTGTCGCTCCTATCCAGTGGGACATTGAACATGAAATCCTTCAAGCCGCCGAAACCAGTCCCACGCCACAATCCTGTCCAGAAGATAAGATCTTTGTTTCTCCGTCACTTCGAGAAAAGCTCATCTCCGAGGTACATGATTACCCCAGTTCCGGTCATCCAGGCAGCACAGCCACCGTACAATTGATTCAATCCCGCTATTGGTGGCCATCCATAAACAAAGATGTCATCAACTTCATCAACAAATGCTCACCCTGCCAAATGTCTAAACACTCCCGTCACCGTCCAGCTGGATTACTCCAACCCCTGGAGGTGCCACACCGTCCCTGGTCACACATCGCCATCGATTTCGTCACCGATCTACCCATATCTCAAGGCAAAACCACCATCCTCACAATAGTAGATCGATTTTCTAAATCCTGCCGTCTCATTCCCATACCCAAACTGCCTACAGCCATGGAAACAGCCGAGTTACTCTGTGAGTATGTGTTCCGGTACTATGGTCTCCCTGAAGACATCGTGTCGGATAGAGGTCCCCAGTTTACATCCCGACTCTGGTCAGCATTCTTCAACAACCTCCAGATCAATATTAGCCTAACATCCGGCTATCATCCCCAATCCAACGGGCAGACAGAGCGCTTGAACCAAGAAATCGGCAGATTCCTCCGCACATACTGTCACTCCAACCAGAATGAATGGGCTAAATTTCTCATGTGGGCAGAATATGCTCAAAATTCTCTACGAAAGGCATCTACTGGGCTAACTCCATTTCAATGCGTACTGGGCTTCCAACCTCCTCTCTTTCCCTGGTCCGGCGAGACCTCTGAACTCCCCGCTGTGGACACCTGGTTCAAAAACTGCGAAGAGGTCTGGAACGCAGCTCACACTCACCTCTCACACGCCGTACGGCGTTTCAAGGAACAAGCCGATCGACACCGACGTTCTGGTCCCATGTATTCCCCAGGACAATGGGTATGGCTTTCCACCCGTGACTTACGCCTCAAACTGCCCTGCAAGAAGCTCAGCCCCAGGTACGTGGGTCCGTTCCAAATTGAAAGACAAATATCTCCTGTTTCGTTCAGACTGACACTCCCTAATCATTTCCGTATTTCTCCCACTTTCCATGTCTCTCTGCTCAAGCCTGCTGCTGGTCCAGCCGAGGCGGATAGGGAGGTGGCAGCCGGTGAACAGGGTCCCCCGCCTCTCATGATCGATGGTGAGGAGGCCTACCAGATCCACGAAATCCTGAGATCCAGACGCCGGGGTGGACAACTCCAATATCTGGTTGATTGGGAGGGGTACGGTCCGGAGGAGAGATCTTGGATTAACCGCAAGGACATCCTAGACACTACACTACTGGAAGAGTTCCACTCACAACATCCGGAGATGCCGGCCCCTCGCCCCCGTGGAAGACCCCGGCGTCGAGAATTGCCTCACTTCAGGAGCCGTTCGTTGGGGGGGGGCTCTGTCACCGACTCGGTCCCAGTCATTCCCCTCGCTGGCCAGCAGAGGTCACCATCTCCGGACTTCTAACCATTACGTCATCCATTCACCCTGGTTCCAGCACACCTGATCTCCATTCCACTAATGACCCACGTACCACATATAAGCAGCTCACACACACACTTCAGTGCGAAGTCTTGTTTAGCCCCGGCCAGCATTTCTGAGCGTTCTATCCTGCCTGATCTCCCGTTTACCACTTCAGCCCGTTTCACGACTCTGCTCTGTCTTCTGCCTGCCCTCGACCAAAGCCTGTTTCCTCGGACTCTGATTCTCGCTGCCTGCCCCTGACCAAAGCCTGTTACACGGACTCTGAATCACGCTGCCTGCCTCTGACCCAAGCCTGGTAATCACACTGTGTCTGTTATCTGCTAAGTCTCCCTTGATGTGTATGTTGTATGTCCGCACAACCGTGCGAGTTGTTGATGTTTAAGTATGACTTAATAAATACTGCAAAATAGATCCCTCCGTGTCAGTCTCCTCGTTACAAGCACATTAAAAGTTGATTTAAAAATTAAGTTTAGTTTTTTTTTATTTCTTTACACCGCTCCTAACTCAAGAACCAAACTGATTAATTGAAATTTTTTTTTTACAATTAATGAACGATTATTTAATTTATTTATTTTATGTTTTTACCCTCATACTGTAGTGCACTGACAAGTTTTGTACAATACATAAGCTCACATTTTACAAGTGAGAGATTTTTGAATGCAATGCTTGATTTTGAAATAATTGAAGTAATCACCAATATCTACTATCGATGATTATTTATTGAACATCAACCCTGTAAAACTGAAAACACACATTGCCTAAAATGCGACTCTTTGCTCTACCCACCCTCGTCACTGTTACCAAACCGACCAATGGCAAAGCTTGCGCTAGGCATCATTGTGACATGTACTGTAGTTAATTTTTTAATAGAGGTACGTGGTTTGAAGACTACGCTGGACCATATGTGTGTGCTTGGCAGAAGTATAAAATCAGAATAATATAGTAAGTATAAATCATAATATAATAAATTAGCCTTAACAGAGTGGGGTCACGGTTATAGGTTCAAAATGTCGATTTTGATTACTTTTCAATTAATCGCTGATCGAGTAAATCAACTGAGTAAATCAAGTAAACTGAGGTGAAAAGATAATCTGTGTTGTCTGCAGGAAGGAAATTCAAAACAGATATCATAACAAGGTAACTGACTTATCAGATGAACTCATAGCATTTTTTCTTAGAAGCATGTTTCACAACCACGTTACAGTCTTCAAAGTATGTGTAAAAAACAACCACTGACTTCTCCGAGAGACAACATTTAAAAAAAAATAATGGAAAGCATTTCTTAGCCAAGGAGCTGTGAAACACAGAGACACCTCAGAAAACGAGATGAACATGTTGAGCTCCTCCATCACGTCAGGCTCTACCGAACACAGAGACTGCAGTGACATGATGGAACCTGGAAAGTGATGAATTTTTAATAGTTGAGAAGAACAGCGTTCAATCATTGCTGCCGAAAGCTTGGCCGGCACTGAACCTGAACCTGCTGAATCAGATAATAAGATCACTTGTCTTTTTCTTAAATGCACTGAGCTGGACTTGAGCACAGTTTAATTTAAGCCACTTCTGAAGGTCAAGATTGTTCTTGAAAGTTCAAATCCAGAACAGCATTGGTGGTGGAGTTACTCTTTAGGAAAAATTCCAAATCTTCGTTTCTCTTGCTCTACAACAGTCTGACCTTCGGTTTAAAAAACCTTTTAGCTGTTACTTTAATGTGATGTCCTATTATTTCTATCCTGCAAGGGAGTGATGGACAGAACAATTTAAAGGGTAATAATCTTTTCTTTAAGACCAGACTTTTTCTATATATAACAGGCACACGTTCTGCAACATCAAAAAAAAAATCTTCAAAGAAATCCATCTTGCGCAAAGCATTTTTAAGTTGCATCAGATGTGTTGAAAGAGGACTGGAACTGAAGAGGACCTTGCTAAAGCAGAGGTGTTTTATATTTCATTCTGAGCCTGAACAGTAAAGTGGAGCAACCCTTGATGCTTAGCACTATGCATGTGCCATTATGTGTGTAAGAGAACATGTACTTGTGAATACTTGTAAGTGCTGGCTTGTGAGTTAAAGAAAAAGAGGCGATTGTTTGTAATTCCTTAAAAAGTGAGATTGCTGAAAGCACAATGAAAGCCTGCGATAAACCTCACATATAACAGCTTCAGCACTTTACATATTGTTCACAGACTGTGCTGATGCTGAAGGATTTCACCTAGATTTCAGACTCAAACAAGATTAAATCACAGATTAAATTAATGTATGACTAATTCATTTCTGCTCATTTGTAAATGAAATAAAATGTGCACCTTAGAAATTAATTATTTAGTCCCTCGGGTCTATTTTAAGTTTTAGTTAAATTCTCCTTTTAATGGCTTTATAATAAGTTCACTGTGTTTTTTTTTTTTATTCATAATTTATTTTAACTTAAGAACCACATGTAATAATATTCACAATGTTTATGCAGCTTAAAATATAACTCAAACAATGTATTTAAAGAAAAGGGATTAGGTTCTACTTTTTACTACTGTAAGGTAAGTTTTCTTTTTAAACAAACAAAAAAACAACCTTTGACTTAATTTTTATTATTATTAAATTTCTATTCCAAATTTTAACCAAGTTTGAGTTATTGAGTTATTATTTGATTAATCCCTCATTTTTAGTGTGTATATATCACATATATAACATATATAACACATTACATTCACTTCATGGAAGCCATTCAGTTTCAAAAAGTATTAGCAAGAACAGATGCATTTCCTTAGTCCCTTATTCATCAGTGGTCGCCACAGCGGAATAAACCACCAACTATTCCAGCATATGTTTTACTCAGCGGATGCCTTTCCAGCTGCATACCAGTACTGGGAAAGATCCATACATACTCATTCAACGATTTAGCTTATTCAATTTACCTATACCGCATGTCTTTAAACTGTTGGGTATACCGGAGCACTTGGAGGAAACCCATGCGAAGACAGGAAGTACATGCAATCTCCACTCAGAAATGCCAACTGACCAGCCGGGACTCGAACCAGCAACCTTCTTGCTGTGAGGCAACAGTGTTAACCACTGAGCCACTGTGGCGCCCCGCTATACTACATATTTAATATAATTTTTGTAAAATTTACACTCTAAAAATGCTTGATTCATTAAACCCAGTTTAAAATATTTTAAGAAGGTTAGGTTTGTCCATATTTTCCCAAAACTCTGGCTGAATCAAGCATTTTCTGTGTGCCTTTAATGAAGTAAAGATGTCTTATTATCCCATACATTTATTATCAGCCATAAATTTGGACCCTTAAGACCCAATTTTTATTCTCAAAACACATTTATTATTTTCCACAGTTATAATTATAATAAAGCCATCAAATCTAACACCAATTGAGAGTATTATTAGGTTTTCTTTGAGAAATGCTTATACGGACACAATTTGAATGTGTCTATACTATATAATGACAGAATTTTCATTCATTCATTTTCTTTCTTACTTAGTCCCTTTATTAAACCAGGGTCTCGACAGCAGAATGAACTGCCAACTTATCCAGCATATGTTTTACACAGTGGATGCCCTTCCAGCTGCAACCCATCACTGGGAAACATCCATACACACACATTCACACACATACACTATGGTCAATTTGGCCTATTTAATTAACCTGTACCACATGTCTTTGGACTCTGGGGGAAACCGGAGCACCCGGAGGAAACCCACAGGAACAAAGGGAGAACATGTAAACTTGCCACAAAAATGCCAACTGAGCCAGCCGGGGCAAAAATCTGCGAACTTCTTGCTGTGACGCGATCGCACTACCCACTGCGCTACCGTGACGCCTCATGACTAAATTTATGATAACTAATACAGCACTTGTTTCTGTAGAGATCTTTAAGAAGCCCACAGATGTAGTCAATTTGACATTTTCGGATGATTTTCTTTTTTAGGAATATAAATTTAGTCAAGCATGTTCAAACTTGGAATGTACTTCAAATGCCTCATGTAGAAAGATGGAGGAACTTCAGCAGAACACATCAACTATCACATCAACTCTCTCAGAGCTGTCAGGCAGACTTTTAAAAAACGTTTTTATGCCATATTTGTCTCATGGGTAGAAACTGACTGTAATGATTGGACGAAAATAGAACAGAGAGGCAGTAAATGCTAATGATCTGGAGGTAGTTATAGATATTATGTAATCATCCATTACAGAGTAATGAACTCATACACTGGGGGAAAACAATTAGAAAATACAGCTGACAGACAGACAGAGAGAGAGAGAGAGAGAACAAATCATATACTCAAATATCAGTGAGTCCTATGGAAAAGAGATGTGAAAAGTCAGAAGTAGAGTCATTTAAAGTTCACATTTATAAGATTACATGTTTATGGCAAATGAGAAATGGTAACGCTTTGAGGCTAAATGTGTCCAAAAGACAGACAGAGATTCATTTGTTGAATTTTGTGAGGTAATATTATCCCTCATCTGTACACTCTTCCTCTAAAACAATCCCAGATTAAGATTATCTCAATAGGATTATGCGAACAATCTCTCTCTCTCTCTCTCTCTCTCTGTCACACACACACACACACACACACACACATACACACATTTTCTGTTTATTTTGTTTTGAATTAGTTAAGTAGGACTCTAGCATTACCTCAGCTAAGACACAAAGCTTTGATTTAAACTGGTGATGAATTACAAAAAATAGATTGAGACAGATTAGTTTCTTTTTTGTTTTTTATAGTGTTTCACTTATGGTTTAAGAATGCCCAGCTTTATACAATGCTCAGCATATATAAGTACACCCCTCAGAAATCTATCTTTTAAATTCATTTTTTAACAGGAAGCTATACAATATTATATTTGTGCATATACATTAGAATAGTCAGTACTGAAGCCAAATCTGGAGCTTATCTAACAAAATAACCCTACGATAATGGTCCAAAAACTAGTACACCCAAATTTATATGTTATAGAAAAATATTAAATACAAATTTAAAAAAGAGGAAAAATCAAGAGAAGCAAAAAAAAAGAAAAATTTTGTTGAAATTTTGTAGGTTGTAATTTTTTCTGCAATATTTTGCTTAAATTTAATTGTATTGTCTTTCAATTTCTAAATAGGTTTGGCGACTAAAATAAACATATCTGTTTAAAAAAATCAGTTTTGTTTAAATGCATCAAAATACATTGCCTATATTCACTGAGAAATGGATAAAATACTCATTTTCAAAATGGGCTGTACTCAATTATGCTCATAGATATTTACATTAGATGTCGCCTACGCTATTGTTGTCTATTAGAAAGAATGCATCAATAGAGTTGCCATTTTAGTACAGGGTAGAGCTCCTTTGAAATGAATGTGGGACCAAGGTGCAGGGGAGGACTGGCCATCCAGAGTCATAGATATATACACATATATACATATATCTATGATAGGGAGTTTCCCCAGTGGTCAGAATGCAAATATTTTTTTTAATCACATTTTACATTGATGGATAAGTGAGGGCACGGGCATTGCAGACAAAGAGTGTGTGTTTGTGTGCATGGAAATGTATTATCCTCTCTCCCTGTTAAATTTGATCTAATCCGTATCCTGAAACACAACCCCTCTCCAGCTTTCGCTTCTCATTCTAACAGAGGGAGCGATCCGCTTGTGAATGAATCTCTGTTATGAATGACTCTTTTTTATTTAACCAAACTAGCATAAGCCTAGTATAGTGTGAGTTGGTGCTACTTTCCTTATGCTCAGTGCAGTAAGAGACTGTATTATCATCAATACTTGTTTAGCACAAAAGTTCGTAACTTATAAAAACGTAAAAAACGGAATCTTACCTATAAAACGTGATGCCTTTATGCTTTGTTTTCTTTGTTTGCTCGTGTCTACACCCGTACACAGTGCTAAAGTCCAGCATCTTCACATTAGCTTTAGCCTTGACTAGTGCGGTTGAATGAGCACTAGTACAAACATGGCGGCGCTAGTATTATGTGAAATCTAGTGTACATATCTATGAATTATGCTGAGCACTGTATATCTTGAGGATATTATATACATATAGTCTCTTACAGTTTAACTTCTTTAAATTATTGATTAGGGTGACGCAGTGGCGCAGTAGGTAGTGCTGTCGCCTTACAGCAAGAAGGTCGCAGGTTTGAGCCTTGGCTGGGTCAGTTGGCATTTCTGTGTGGAGTTTGCATGTTCTCCCTGCTTTCGTGTGGGTTTCCTCCGAGTGCTCTGGTTGTGTGTGTGTATGTTTCCCAGAGATGGGTTGCAGCTGGAAGGGCATCCGCTGCATAAAACATGTGCTGTATAAGTTGGCGGTTCATTCCACTGTGGCGACCCCAGATTAATAAAGGGACTAAGCCGAAAAGAAAATGAATGAATGAATGAATGAAATTCTTGATTAATCTACACAAAGCTAGCAAACAAACCACACATGCAAATAACAATGCCAACTATTTGTTCGGGGAACACGCTTTCAACCATCTCAATCCAAGAATTTTAAGACTGGAAAAGAAATAGCCTAAAATATTACATGCTGGCACCTAATAGTCTTATTCTCCAGTTGAGCCCATGCATTTATTCTTAATGCATGAACAAAATTCACATCAGGCTTGATTTAACGGTACTTTTATGAATGTTCAAAGCAACCCCTAAAATACACAATCGATATAAATACTACAGAAATAACACTTACCATAAAACCCAAATAGAAACGCTAAATATAAACCATAACGACTGTGAAATGAACACGTTTATTTTAAATTCCCATCTACCTGCTATGGCTAGTTATCTACTAAAGTGAAGTCCTGATTTGCTTTGATTCTCCAGAGATGTTGCCACGGTTACACAAATGCCACATTCCAGCACTTGTGAGCCAATACAGAGAGACACATACTCCTGTGATGGTGTGGGAGAAAAAAATACTGTGCTCTCCTCCCCTTCCCAAACCTCTGCTTTTAATCTTAGTGTAATTTGTGTCTTACGTTGATTTCATATAAATGAAGAAAGAAACCCATCCGTAGAGAATATCTATATTGAAGAGATCAGGTTTTACCTACATTCTTTGGACCAAATTTCACCACTTGGACTTTAAAACCTGAAAGCGCTAGGTAATGGAGAGCAAGAGAAAACTGGCTTGTTTGTACATGGATTCCAATGTGTAATGTAAAAAATTAGACCTTTCCTGCTTTTTAGGTTATCTATAAATGCCAGATTTTTTATAAAAAGAACTTGTTACGTATTTGCAGGGAATAATCAAGAGGATATGATGTTTATGCAAGCTCCTGAAAGCATTTCTTCAGCTTTGTGATACATGAAATGAATGTTAATAAGGTTTAAGATAATGTTCTTTACCACAATATCAGTGGGTCATGCTAACTAAAGGATTAATTCCATATAGTTGCACATAGACAGTGTATTTAGTCTCAAAACACTACTGTATTGTTGTGTAAAAAGGATCATATCTATCTGTCAACATGATGACATAAGATCAGATGCTCTCTTAAGCCTAGTTCACACTACAGGATTTTAAACATCAGCAAATCGCTGTGCTGTTCACACTACATGACTTGACTTTGTGTCTTTTAATCTCTGTGGTGTTCACACTAAGCAACACTCCGTGAACGATCCACAAGAGGGGGGTCACACCCTACATGATCTGACAACAACTCATTCCCCATCAGCTCATTCAAGCTACCAAACCACAGCCAATGAAAATTTGAGGGAGGAGTCGTCAGAAAAAGCTGAACACTGTTGGCTGCTTGTGTGCTGATGACATCCCTGACAGCGTTTCAAGCTTTGGAAAAAGCATTTAAAAACATCGTCAAATCAGTTGATTTATCAGCGGATTAATCACTCATCTGCAAGGCTCCAGTGGATAGATACACAGAGAGTTTTTAATTTTTGTAATTTTATAACTCTTTGAAATAAAACTAACATATTTATAACACCCTGCCGTTTTCTAACTATCAGTGTATTTCTTTCTGACATTGTTATTTTTTTATTACAAAACAGTAAAGAACTGAGCATTTCTGCCTTAAATTACCATATTGGTCAAAATGACTGCATGCATGTCTGATACTTTTCACTGTGACTTTAAATGTGTGTGCATTTTCTTGCCTGGCAACTTCCTTCTAGCATAAACAAAACTTTCTGATGGCAAAAACATCAATTTACTTCAGATATCTTTCAAAACAGCATATTCTGTGCTGTTAAATAGCTCCTGTTTGAAAGTGAAAATGAAAGCCAAGACTTTTAAGTGTTTTAGTATCTTAACTACATATTTATAGGCTGTATTACCAAAAAAATATGATATTTTTAGGGTAATGGTGTCATTAAATATGATGTCAAACATTCAAAGCTTAATTTTAATATCTCAATAATAGCTTTGAATGTAAATATGTTGTGACAATATGGCGTTTTATATGAGAACGGTCAGAATGAGCAGTATGGTAATTCTAATAGTTACAGAATTCTAGTTCCACTGTTAATATATCCTACTCTCATGTCTGTGTTAACACAGAATGAAGCGAGTGCACCGATGCTTATTCTGACCAATCACAGATGTTTCTGCTGAGCTCCTGAACACACAGGCATTCAGCTCATGCTGATATGCTCTCTCATTGGCTGCAGCTCGTCACTACATCTGACTACACGTGGGGTTGAGTCGGCCGACTGCTCTGGAATATTTAGCATGGTGAATGTTGGATTTCCGTCTGCGAGGTGTCGTCGACGCGTCAGCGAGCCTCGTTGATGCGTTGTTCAGTAGTTCACACATAAAGAGCGCCGAGCACCGAGCACCCGCAGATTTCTTCCCGATCACAGCCCGATCTGTCGGCGAGCTCGTTAACTTCCAAATCGGGCTCAAATCAGGCTTAAAATCCTCTAGTGTGAACTAGGCATTAGGGTGTACTCTCACTAGGTACAGTTGCCTTGAACTGTGCTGAAGCTCGATTGTCCCTCCTCCCCTCTTCCCCGACAGCCTGCACTCACACTGCATCTTTACCTTCTGAGACAGAGCACGCTTACGTCGTTGATGATGCGACTGTTCAGTTTAACAGAAGAGAAGCGCTCTCGCTCAGCACAGTGAACATTGCTTTAGTTATATCGTTTTGTACTATTTTTTAAGTTGTTTGGGATGCAGTCAAAAATTTCACCCAACAGATCCACCATTTTTGACGCTCATAAGTGATCATAAAAGTTATCTACACTGCATGGTTCAAGTGACTCAATTCCGATTTTTTTCTCCCATGTGGCACAGATCGTATATGGCCCTTGTACGTGTAAAAAAGAAAAATCACATGGATTATAATTTACTCAAATCAGATTCAAGCCTTTTTCATTTGTGGAAATTTATCCGATATGAATTGGATGCGTGCCCTCATGTCTGCAGTGTAAGCAGGTAGATTAGATTTTTACCTGTCAATGAGTCGCAGATCATTAAAAACCATAGTGATTGACCTCAGACTGGCGCTTTCATTTCAGAACAGACTTCAGCAAAGTCGCAAACCTTAAATCTCATACACGGGTATTTAAGCATGTTAATAAGAGAGAGAGCGAAGGAGAGAGCAAGATCCGCCACGCAGACGATAAACTAATATAAAACTATTGCATACATCACGTGTATAAATCATGCCATGGAGATTACATTAAGATGCCTGCTGATTTAAAAAGCCCTAGATTAAAAGAAGATGGTCAAAAGAGAACTTTTCTGTCATAAACTACAGTAAAACAACTTGTCAAAAAGATATTTTTTTAAATGAAACCCTGCAAACAGATTAAATACAGGAACAGAGAAAAGGGCGCTTTTTTATAACCAGCTGTCAGTCAGCGCTCGCTCTTTTTTTTCCTGGTCATTGTGCCTTTGCCGTGTGCAGTGTAAATGCAGACAATCGGATACGAGTTATTTTTAAAAGATGATGTAAGCAGGTCATCAAAAAAATCTGATACAGTTACAAAATAGGAATTGACCATCAAGATCTGCAGTGCAAATGCAGCGTAAAAATCCTTGTGCTGCAAGTATTAGGAGGTTTTCTGAAGGTGCAGCTGATGTGCAGTGAGAGGTTTGTGACACTTCGCGATCATCGAAAATTAAGATTGATTGATAAATCTACATGGAACAGTCCCTCAAAAGTGACGTCGCGTCTTCAATTTTGTGCTCAGGCACACTTTGCACTCACATCAAAAGCTTACCGAACCAACACTTCTTCTAACTGGGCCACGGCCGGCCAACTGAACCTTGCCTGGGCCCGATTCTGAGCACTCAGACTTGTCAAACGAACCGGGAAACACGCCCAAGCACAATTTGGATAGCCTAGTGTAAGTAAGCCCTTAAGTGCTGTTGGTTTTCTCACCACTGCCATTTTTTCACTGAGAGAAAAGTGAGATACATGTATTTGTTCCGAACTGTCATGTTACAGGCGTTACGGTTATGTTTATATACGTTGATGCTGAATACACTCCGTCCAGATGTGCCAGTCAATGTCGTGAGGAAAAAAACAATCAATTTACACAGGATTCGTCACTGTGTCTAAAAATGTAATTTGCAGAGCTCAGAATGTTTTTTTTAAAAACATCTTTCACCATGTTCACGTCAAACAAAACAGTTGTCATGTCAACTCACTACTGTAAACAGAAGCTCGCAACACTTGCCTCACTTCTGATTGGACCACTGCTTTGGAACTGACAATGATGATAAGCAACACTCCATGTAAAATTTGCAACTGTTTCAGCTTGACATGACTGCCCTCATGGCATTTTCATTACAACATATTTATTTTAAAGCTTACTGAATCTTACATGTAATACACAACTATGTTTCTGTTTTTTCAAGACAGGGTTGAGCTTAACCTAACTCTAATCTCTTCTAATTATTCATTTCTTATAATTAAGTTTTATTTTCCAATATTCTATTTATTTGGTACCTTCATATGACAAGAAGCTTTTCAGTTCTTATTCTCAGTAGCTTATTTTGTGTGAGGTGTTTTGATTATCTACAATGACAAAGAACTTCACTGTAAGTATATCTGCCACTGAAGTGATGCTTGCTGCAGTTCACCTAACATCAACCAGTCATGCTAATAAAATAGTTTTTTTTAATCTACAAGCAGAACTTTAAAGGTGTCTTGACATGAGCAATTAAATTTGCCTTGATCTTTTGAGTAATTCGATTCATTTGGATAGACAGTGGCATGTGATATCACAAGGGAAACATATATTTTTTTGTATACATTGTCTAGAGAGCTGTCTTCAAAATTCCACTTTTCCATTCCAAGTCTTAAGGAACAGTGGGTTATTTTATTTTAATGGCATACAGAAATATGAAGTTGCATATTGTATGCCACGATAATATATGCCTGTGTATTTACTGCTGGATCAGTCTTGCAGTACGTCATGTTTCAGAATGCCCATATGCATTTGTTTGACCCATTTTTGCACATCAGGCCAACCTTATACTGGTCACTTGGGATAGGATTTGCTTGGAGAGGTCACAGCTATCTGCTGACGATTCACACTGAGCATCCAAAGAGCCAGCACATATGCTTCCCTTTCACACCAGCTATCTGTCCATCTCACACACTGCAGGCGTGCTGTGTGTGTGGTGTGCTCGCATGAGAGACAGAAAAGGGAGGGTGACAAAGCGGTAGAAAAGAGGTGAGAAAACGTGAGAGAGGAGAAAAGAGCAATTACGCATATGTGATTGAACACCATTGCATTCGTATGACCAGTAGCGCTCTTTCTGTTTTCATCACAGTGCCTGTGAGAGTTTATGCTTTCTGATAGACTGCAAAACTCAACGACACATTCACGCCGATGATGGCCATGACCTTTAACCACGGTCAACCATGTCAGGCAGTTGTGCTAGGCAGACATAGAAAAACTCCCACTAATGAATTGAACATCACACCACACCAAGGGTAATTAATGTTGTTAATGAAAACCACTGTAGGATTCCTTCATTAAAAACATAGGGTGGAGTGTTAGACAAGAAAACAGAGGACAAGAAACAGGGTTTGATTTTATGCTCTGAGATTTAACTTTTAACCCTGTTAAAATACATCTTAAACAAGTAAGATTGTCTGTTTTTCAGCTAGGAATCCACAAAGTGTCTATGTTTAATTTAGATATGTTGGTTCATATATCATGTTGTTTATCTCATACCTTTAAAAGCTTAATTTGTAAGGAATTTAAAATACTAATTGGGCATGCTCTCATATCCGAGACAAATCAATTTTAGCTCCTACCTGTATATACCTGGATTAAGATGGTCATTAACTGGTAGTGAGCTGACAGACATTCTTGGACCAGCAACAAATCAGCATAGACTAATTAATGAATAGGCTATCTTACCCCAGCTATAAACCACCTAACAGCTGTTTAGTCAACATCGTTAATGACAGAGAAGGAAAAATAACTCAGGTAATTATGTTAATAGTGTTCAGCTTTTACTCAAAACAAAAGCTAATCATATTACAGTTTTTGTTAACGAATAATTGAATAAAGGTTTTAACTGACCTACTGACACGCATAAACCTCGGCTGAGCATCTACAAAGTAGTCTTCAGAAAATGAATCGCCAATAAGTCAATAAATTAATCTCCAAAGTCTGTATTCCGAGCACACATCGCACCGACTGATTGTCAGGTGTTTCAGAAACTTACCAAACTTAAGTTGCAGAATTCCATCATTTCATCACGAGCGAGTCTTCAAATCGAAGTCATCAAGTCGAGTATCCAAAATAAGTGTTACCTTTAAATGGTAAAGGTCAGACAAACTGCGATGCGCCTTATCCAGCACGATGTGTGTGGTTAAAAATCGCGCATAGTTACAGGAGACTCCTAAGCCATGTGGAAAGACACTTTACAGCGTATATCGTTATAAAAAGCGGAGAAAGAATGTGCTCAACACCTGAGAAGAAAATAAATATTTCTCTTTTAGTGCAAAGCGACGAGTAGCCTACGCAATAGTACACTGTCCCGTTTCGTCCGGCGGTCTTCTCTGCTCTCTCTTTCATCATCATGCTCTCTCTCTCTCTCTCTCTCTCTCTCTCTCTCTCTCTCTCTCTCTCTCTCGCTTTCTCTCTCTCACACACACACACACACACACACAAACACACAAACACACACACTATCCGAAGTCCTGCTGCAGCGCTGCTTAAATGTCTGTCAATAAACGAAATGTCAACAAGTTTTTTTTTTCTTTGAAAGCGCGTCTTTCTAACAATGTAATCACCTGATCTAATTGTAAACGTTGCGCTCTTTAAATCTTGTGCAACGAGTGACCACTGAAAAGAACAGCAAGAAGGTTGCTGGTTCGAGTCCCGGCTGGACCAGTTGGCATTTCCAACACGTGTGGAGTTTGCATGTTAACCCCGTGTTCGCGTGGTTCCTCCGGGTGCTCTGCTTCCCCCCACAGTCCATAGACATGTGGTATATGTGAATTAAATAAAAAACTAAATTAGTGTGTGAATGTGAGAGTGTATGAGTGTTTCCCAGGACTGGGTTGCAGCTGGAAGGGCATCTACTGTATAAAACATATGCCAGAATGGTTGGTGGTTCATTCCGCTGTGGTGACCACTAATGAATAAAGGGACTACGCTAAAGGAAAAATGAATGTATGAATATACTTATGCTATTACTGTATGTTTTGATGTATGATTACATTAATATAATATTTATATAACAGGCCTGTAGCCAGGGAGGGTTTGGGTGGTTCGAAAGACCCACCTCCCACTGACAAAGGTACAGAATTTGTCCCATTCATTAGCCAATACATGAACCATCATAAATTGTGAAAATAACTCATCGAAGAGGTCAAGCAGACTCATCTGTTGGCTGTTGCATCAGCGTGACTTCAGCTAATCAGTTTTGGCCAATGCAAACATTTATTTTTCATGGGCTTAACATCCAGCTGTGCAAGAAAACATACAACATACATGTTTTAATTTAATATTATATAAATGGCCAAATTCTGACTGAGGCGCTGGCCAGTTTGTTTGTTTAACACAGTGGTCACCAAACATGTTCCTTGAGGGCCGATGTCCAGACGATTTTAGCTCCAACCCTAATCAAACACACATGAACAAGCTAATCAAGGTCTTACTAGGTATACTTGAAACATACAGGCAGGTGTGTTGATTCAAGTTGGAACTAAACCCTGCAGGGACACCGGCCCTCCAGGACCGAGATTGGTGACCCCTGGTTTAACAGATTTCTAATTTAAAAATATAATTAATCTAATGATATAAGATGTAATACATTTGTATTGTGAAAAATTACATTTTTATCATATTTCTTTATTTAAAACATTTAGGCAATGTTTATGGTACATCAAAAAGTGTGGTTATGATGACCAATCATACATTCTGTCACACTGACGTTTAAATGGTTAATTCACCCAAAGATAAAATTAATGATTACTCACCCTCATGTAATTCCAATATCCAGAGACCTTCATTCATCTGAACCATGAAGTGACATAAAATGTTTTGACAATGTTTTTGGTTTCTTTTCTGGACTTTGAATCTCTGTATCGTTGCTGTATGGAGGGTGAGGAAGCATTTTGATTTTATCTAAAATATCTTAATTTGTGTTCCGGAGATGAAAGAAGGACTGTATTGGAAAGACATGAGAGTGAGTGAGTAATTAATAGCAGACCTTTTTTTCTTTTAGGGTAAACTAAACCTAAATTTACGAATTTCTTAGTGTGAAGAACATTTTCATAATCAAAAGAATGTTTATCCACTTAAAAAAACTATTTATGAAATCAAAATATTCCTTTAATGTTCATTTGAAACATTGTTATGCTTTTAATATTAATTTCCTCATCTACAGTATGTTGAGCTGCTTAGACACAATTGACATTTTAATAGTGCTAAAGAAATTAAGACAAATTCAACTTAACCAATTTTGTTGAACCCTTAAAGCCATTTTTTAAGACTGTTGTTGTTATGTAATGTTTTATAACTTAAGCTGAAGTCAGTTATTAAATATGCGGCTTTTATCATTTGAACATGATCTTAAGTCATAAACATTCAATCTTTAAGCAGGTCATTTAATTAAGATAATTCATGCTACATGAATCAGCAACATGAATCAGAATTTGATCATCCCAAGCAAACCCGACTCACCTCTGACAGGCTGTTTTCCTAAAGAATGATGAGCCACCTTAGAGTGGAAACCCACAAATTGGTTTGGGAAGGTGTCATACTGCCAGGAATCATTATCAGTCCAACGATAACATTGAAAACCCTGCATGATCTTATTTTCACTGAGAGGAAAAGAAAGCTCTATGTGGTTGAGCGTGTGACACCGGTCTATAAATCAAACAGAAATGTGTGACAAAAACCCAGAACCGCTGTGTATAATGCCCAGCCTTGAGCGATTTAACACAACTCATTCTGAGGATAAATTGCCATTTAGGTTAGCAAACATGTGCGGCATACGGCATAAGAAAATCTGCCGAGCATCAACAGAGTTCATTTGCGATATCTGAAGAGGAAAAGAGTAATGCAGCCTATGCGCCTGTCACACATCATTGTAATTATAGACAGATCTCATCGTGACTATAATGACATAGGGTGCTTTGTGTGTATGTGAGTGTGACAATGAATAGGTGCCTGTATTAAGCTGTGTTTTGATTGAATTGGACAGAATATTTGGATCCACTCCACTCAATCTTTGCTGGCTGTCTGTGCTAGATAGATATGTCTATGTCATTCAATCACCACACAACGAATTCTTTGCCAATTTAATGCTGGGCCATGATTCATCTTTGGAGTGCAGATTAGACTAAAGACAACTGAGTTAATCCCTACTAATGCATTTTGGAACAATGATTAATAAAGTACAGAATGTGAATACGAACTAAAACAAAAAACATTTAATTTACCTTCATAAAAAAACACTTGTACAGACACAAGTCCTGAGTGAACTGATAGTGGGTTGTTCAGTTAGGTAACGCAGTCCCACTCACACTCACAAAGATGATGCAGGTCTTTTGTGCTGCTTTCTGCTCTCAAAACAATACTTTACATAAGTTAGAAAAGGCTACTGCAAGCCATGTTTTAAAATGGAGATGTGTATATAGTGGCAGGGTAGTTCAGTGCTTCAAACAAACAAGAAAAGAGTCAGTAAGCAAGCAAATGCATAAATGCACATTTTAACCAACTGAAATATTAACTTTAGCAGCTCACTTCCTTGATTTTTTATGGTTGCATTTACAACAGAAGCATACCACTGCAGAGTTTGTATAAAATGTACCCACGGGTGCACACCTAAGTTCTGGATATTTGTGTTCACATTATTCAAACAAACCGAACTCTGATCTATTAGAAGCGCTACTGTGAAAGACTCATAAATAACTATAATAATAATGATATACACTCACTGCACACTTTATTAGGTACACCTTACTTGAACCGCCAACTTATCCAGCATATGTTTTACGCAGCAGATGCCCTTCCAACTGCAACCCATCTCTGGGAAACATCCATACACACTCATTCACATTCATACACTACGGACAATTTAGCCTACCAAATTCAGCTGTACCGCATGTCTTTGGTCTGT
This sequence comes from Danio rerio, assembly GCF_052040795.2. Taxonomy (NCBI): domain Eukaryota; kingdom Metazoa; phylum Chordata; class Actinopteri; order Cypriniformes; family Danionidae; genus Danio; species Danio rerio. The sequence continues at coordinate 29,618,319 of NC_141037.1, forward strand.
AGGGTAAACCGGAGCACCTGGAGGAAATCCACGCGAGAGTAGGGAGAACATGCAAACTCCACACAGAAACGGCAACTGACCCAGCCGAGGCTCGAACCAGCGGCATTCTTGCTGTAAGGCAACAGTACAACCTACTGCGCCATTGCGTCACCGATTTTACAACATATGATAGAAAATTTAGAAAAGGACTATATGATCAATATAGGCTTCTTGGCATTGGTTGGGGCCCCCTAAATTCCCAGGGCCCTAAGTGGCTGCTTACCTCTCTTACTGGTTAAGTCTGCCCCTGATGACATGGCACGTTATCCTGGAAGTAGCCATCGGATGATGAGTACACTGTGGTCATACAGGGATGGACATGGTCAGCAACAAAACTCAGGTAGGCTGTGTTGTTGACACAATGCTCAATAGGTACTGATTGGTACACCCAAAGTGTGCCAAGAAAATTCCCCCACATCATTACACCACCATCACCAGCCTGAACCATTGATACAAGACTGTTACTGTTACTTTCTAACAGCTTGAATCAGTCTGTCAATTCTCCTCTGACCTCTGTCATCATCAAGTCCTGTAATTACCAACTTTTATTTTGGAGGTAATGACACTGTAATTACGTTGTTATAACATTATATTTACATCTGAGATTTAATTATATTACTGTAAATACATCAAAATTAATCATTAAAATTAAAATGATTTAATTAATAATTTTTAAAATTAATTAACATTTAATTATTTACATTGTAGTTACATCCTACATTTTTATGCGAATGAGCCACATCAAAAGGTTACAAATTGCTTTAAGATTACATTAGAATATCACAATCCACACCATAACAATAAAGTACATACAAAACCTTTATAAGACCTTTACATATAAGAACTACATATAAGACCTTTACCAGGTCTTGCCAAAATTAAACGGTATTGATTTAGTTTATTAAGCTAAATTGTTTTAAATGATTGTGAACAAAAATAAATGAATAAAAATAAATGAATAAATAAAATGTCTCATGATAATGCAGCCTTAAATGATCTATTTAAGCATGAAGACGAGAGTACTAATTAATTGTTTTGGGAATATTTGTGTAAATGTGAAAATTAGTAAAATGCTTTTGGAGCTCTGAGCCCAAGATGTTTGTGTTAGTTTTGTTTTTAAAGGATTTCCTCATTGTCTGTCTTATGACATGAAAGCAAGATCAGAACAGCTTGCTTGAATCACAGCTTCAGCAAATCTCAGACACTTTAATGAATCAAATTCTCAGCTGTCATATTAAGTGACAAGCACGGATAGCAAGAAAATTTTGTGTTACAGTTTTATGCAGAAGCATACAATTATGCACTGATAGTAAAAAATGTGACATACTGTATAACATTAAGTCAAATAAATTATATCACATTTTCATACAATGGACTATATTCAGCAAGTATTTTTCAACCACCAAAAAACATCAGTTGAGAGGTTAATGTGACTATTTTCAATTCATTAGGTTCCTTTTAGGGCGGTGCCGTGTCGCAATGGGTAGTGCTATCATCTCACAGTATGAAGGTCACTGGTTCAAGTTGGCATTTCAGTTGGCATTTTTGTGTGGAGATTGCATGTTCTCCTTATGTTCGTGTGGGTTTCCTCTGAGTGCTCTAGTTTCCACCACAAGTCCAAAGACATGCGCTATAGGTCAATTGAATAATCTAAATTGTCTGTATTGTGTGTGTATGAATGAGAGTGTTTCCTAGTGAGGGGGTGCGGCTGAAAAGGCAATCTCTGCGTAAAACATATGCTGAATAAGTTGGCAGTTCCATTTTGCTGTGGCAACCCCTGATTAATAAAGGGACTAAACCAAAAAGAAAATAAATATCAATAATCATTATCAATAAATGAATGAATGAATGAATGAATGAAGGTCCTTTTACAGCATTGATAATGTAATTTAATTAATATAATCAGTTAAATAGACTTCAACATTAATTTAGATGTTCATGCATGAAATAAGATAAAAGGCAGTTTAAATGCAAGTGCCGTCAGAAAATCCAGTGAAATTACTGAAGTATAATAAAGTTTCATATTTAAAAAATTATGGAATTTAATAAAGTGTTTTTTTTTTTGTCTGGTGTGAGACTTTAGATCATATCTCAATCAGGCAGTTAAGACCATTGCATGACAAACCAGTATTAAACATGGTGAGTATATAATGACATGCAAGTTTGGAAGGGCCTGAGTTGACTTATTCAAAATTTAAAGTCCCCTTGCATTTACCCCATTAAAATGTAAAAAAAAAAAAATTAAAGTCACAGGCCAGACTGTAGTTAACAAACTCAGCAATGTTTGCGGAGGCTGTGGAGTAAAGGCAGTTATTAAAGGAGTTTCACTTCATAGGACCTCAATGTATTGTCAGAAGCCACAGGTATTACTTTTGTTTTTCTTATATGTGTTTTTTTCTGACAGTGCAGATAGCTGTTCACTTGCAGTTTATGAATGACCAGGAACCATGATTTCAGATAAAAATCTTTTTTATTGTTCTACTGATGAAACAAAACTCATTTAGATCTTGATCATAAGGGTGAGTGGGGGAATGCGAGGCACAAAGTAACGCAGGTTTAATGTAACACAGAGTTTTAAGGTATTTGCTCGTGGTTAATGATGGCATGCTCCTGAGGTTTTCAGCATAGTGTTAGCAGACGTCTTTCTGCCAATTATTGAAAGATTTCTGAGAAATTTGGATGAGAAACAAGTGAAACCATTTTTGCAGCGTAAAAGTATTTTTTATTACAGTCGATATTTAAAATTTTTTTCATAAATCATTTATTGATTTTTTTTTATTGATATGATTTTTTCATTAAAAAAAAATCATTTGTAGGAGAGGCTTGTGTGTTATTGGTAAAAAGAATAAGGTTTGTCTAACCCTATTACTTTGTTAATTATTTTACCAAAACCAAAAAGCTCTCCCCTAAATCAATAGCAAATAATCTTCGCAATTTTTTTGAGTGAACCTTTACTTGACTTAGATTTTAGGAATTGCAAAAAATACTGGAAATGACACCACCCACATAGCAAAATTTCTCTGGCCCAGCTCTGGCCCACACAATCAGGTTTTGCTTGGCCCACATGCCGCAGTGAATTACGGTACATGACTGGACCAAATCTGGCTTCTAGACAGGGGCCAAACACAGACCATATCTGGGCCAAGTCTCAGCCAAGTTAATAACTCATAACTGGGCCTGAACTGGGCCAGTAAGGTTGGTGTGTCACGATTGCAATTAAATTGATAAACCCATGAAGCATTGCACTTTAGGCACACTATGGGCCTTGTTTTTTCTCAGTGACCTGATTGGTAGAATTGATTTATTTAATCAAAAATTATTTTAATGTATTTTAAATGTGGGTCAAGACTGGCCAAACTCACGTGGCCCACAATCAATTTTTTAAATCTGGGCCAAATACTACGTTTTACATCTGGCCCAAATCTTGTGTGCCGCATTATAGACGGTGCCACCTCTGCCAAACCCAGGCCATGGTTGGCCCGCATGCTGTATGCCAGTGCCGCATGAATGCCTGCTGTCCCAGCTTAATGCCAAATCTGGGCCAGAATTCTTTGCTACTAGGGCAGTATAACTGAACATGCCTGGTCTAATCAAATAACCATTAGCTCACCTTTCTGACGAGCTCTGACTAGAAATTTACTTCAGACTGAACTACTGACTGGATTGGGTGTTGAAAGAAAATGACTTTCCTTGCAGAATGTAGTTTTCACATTTACATGCACAAACGTCTTCAGAGCAGGTTAACAGGACAAAGTTGAAGCTGATCAATGTTAAAAACAAACCAAAATTTATGACAGATGCATAAGCATGTCCACACGTTATTGTTCCTGAAGCATTGAAGGTGAAATGCTGGTTCTGTTTGTGTGCAGGATGTGTATATCACCAGACAGATCCGCTCACCCTGTCTCTCATTCTCTTGCATCACACAACAACAACAACACACAAATCTTCATGCCAGGAGTGTCTCTCTCTCAGGAGTTGCAGTATCTACTCTAAAGAAAGCAAAGCTCAGAGAGGATTCTAACCAGCAGGAGTGCAGTGCTGTTAGAAACTGTGTGTGTGTGTTTGTGTGTGAAGGTGGGTGGCTGGATATTGTGAGTTGCTTAGTGGTGCTATATAATTATTTTCAGTCTTAAATTTATCTCTCGTGTCCAACATTATTCAGTTCCAAAAACCTTTCAGATTTTCCCAAAAGGTGTTGCAGAAAATGATCCTGTCAAATTTATTGAGATGACAACCCATGTTGCTCTTGTCTTCTTAATTACAGCCGTTTTAGAGCCCAACAAAAGAAAAATCAACACCTTCTTTAAGCTGAGTGGCCGCTTATCAAGGCATCATTTGAAATGATCCACAAAAGAGAATGCACTCTCTGATTATATAGCAAGTTAATTATATATCCTCCCAGGAACCATCCCAAATCATACGCCAGCTTTAATCCAAGGTGTCAGATTTTCTCCAAAAAACACAACTGGCACAGAAATCTCGAAGGCTTCAGAAATGAGTTTGTACTGTGAATCTTATTTAACTCAACACATCTCACAAGGCGCAGGTACAAGGAATCAACATAGGCTTTATCCGATTTCAATACCATGGAGTGTTTAAAGTTCAGTTAATGTTAACCAGGCTCCGAGTCACTTACTTTATTTTTGCTCTTTCAAAGGAACCGAGGAACACTGAAAGATTAATGATAGCATCTAAAAGGACAATGGACATCAAGCCTAAACATGACAGGCAGCCCACAGGGTAATCGGACCATCTCTGAGAATATGAAGCCTCATTGATTTCCGTGTGATGTCTGGCTGCTTTATCCACTCATTCATTCCTCTTTCTATTCTCCCATGAGGCTCTATTGTGTGGATCTCGCTGACAGAGCTGAAGTATAAGGCCAGTTTAAGCTCAGAGTCCCTGCACTCCTCCGCCTTAAGGAACAGCAGCCGAGGTCCACAGGGCTTTGTGTTTACAGTTGTTTTTTGTTGTTTTGTACGGCACATCACAGAGATAATCATCAGCAGTTTATTTCATTCTGACCTTTAAAGGGCATCTATGAATATGAGTCAGTTAAAAAAAAAAGTTCTCTGAATTTCTCCGTTTGTGGTGTGCTTGACATGCTGACTTAAAGTAGGAAAGTGAATGTGAAGGGCTTACAAGTAAGTAAGAGTACTGTGTTGAATGTTTTATTTAGTTTTCAACATATTTTCAGTTTCATCAGTGTTGGGGTTAATGCTTATAAGTAACACATGCTATGTGATAATGTTACTTTTCCAAAGTAACGAGTAAAGTAAAGCATTACTTTTAAAAATAAGTAATATTATTTGAGTTACTTTTAAAAAATTGTATTGCAAATACTTCTTGCCTTCCTTAATTGGCTATTACAAAATATATTGCAGAATGAAAATTACCTTAGTTAAGTGGAATCACAAACTTAATGAGAGAGCGTGCTGTGAGGATCGCACTCTTCATCATCATCAGGTCTCTTTTTTTCATGACAGATGAGTCTGTGCACTGTTCTAGTAACTGAATAACTCAGGAAATTGGTTTATTTTTAGTCAGAGAGGTATCTGGTCTGTTAGTATCTACCGAAGATGCAAACCGTTTTAGGACAACTCCGTTCAAGTTATTGAACTGGTTTGACCGGTTCCTATAGAAGATCCTGAACAAACGATTCATTTGCGAATCGCCCATCATCACTACAGACAGTCAGAAACAGAAACAATGTCAGGCTGGAGACTTAAATTTTTGCCATGGATTGTTGTTATTTCGCACTCATTAAAAAAAGAAATGGATTGTCATTAAGCACTACACCCGCACTTCACCTCCAGCTAAACAACAAATGATTGACATCAGTTCACATTCCACAGGTGAACAATTAATTAGAGGGAAAAAAAATGCTTTTATTGTTGAGGAGATGCAGCAACTGTCTACTGTAAAAGCAACGTTTTGTAATAAAGAAAGTTTTTTTTTTACTTTGGGAAAATAATTTATACGTTTGTTAAGGTCAGTTAAGGTCAATAGAAGCAATTTATTCAATATATAAAGATTTACTTTGATTTGGGGATGTTTTTTTATCATTTACTGTTTATTTTAAAGGTCTAAAATCTATTAAAATCTGCCTTAATATAAATGATTTAATGTTAGTACTCTTAGGCTTCATTGCAATCTTTTTCACAATGGACAGTGAATTTACTTCACTAATAATACAAAACATACAAAAGTAACAAACACATTACTCTAAAGGCTTTAATTAATCTGTACATGAAGCATACAGTATGTAGCTCTGGGCTCAGAAAGTTCTCAAACTATAATTTTATCTTACTTTTTTTTTTTTACTTTTTGAAGGTCAGTGGTCACCAAAGTTGTTCCTGGAGGGCTGGTGTCCTGCAGATTTTACCTCCAACCCTAATCAAAGACACCTGAACAAGCTAACTCAGGTCTTACTAGGTGTAAAAAAGCACCTACAAGTTCTGAAAGAGATCAAACCACAGCCAGGTAAAGAAAAGTGATGCAAAAGTAACTCAAAAGTAAAATAACGCATTCATTTCCATAAACAGTAATTAAGTAATGCAATTCATTACCTTTTTTGGGAGTAACTCAATACTGTAATGCACTACTTTCAAATAGAACTTTACCCAACACTGTAGTCCATCATATTTTCTGTTTGGGTCATTTTTTAGGAGTAGTGTTTACTGCTAAACTAATTACAAAATCTAAAAAAATTAAAATGTACAATCTAAATTTTATGTAATTCAGTAGTTTGTTGATTATAGTTTTATTAATAAAAAAAATTATCTGGTGTGTTATAGTTGATTTTTATATTAATTTAAACTAAATAAAAAATGAGAACTATTGTGTATAACATTAACATGTATTTTGCTATAAATTGAACAACCCTGATAAAACCATTTAAAATCAATAAATGATAATAAAAAAAATATACATTTTTAAAATAAACAACAATGAAAGAACCTGAAATTTTTATTAACTCTAACAACACTACCTAAAACTTTTGCAATTCATTCTACAATATTAATTTCACTTCCCTGAAAGCTTCATAATGTGTCAATAAATATTCTCATCAGTTCATGTAAAACATCGACGTCAGTTCAGTAATGATAATGCTTTCAGTGCTGCAGGGAGCATATAAGAGCACATTTTCGATACCATTACCTTTTACCTTCATGTGGTTTTGCCGTGTCCTTGGGTAATCAACATGTCATCAGTTGTTTTATTGTCCTTTGATGTCCTTCATAAAATGAAATTGAATCAATTCAACTGTTGTTCAACGTTGATTAAACAGCGTTTTAGTCTTCAGCGTGATAAAGAGCTAAATTAAAGGTTCTTTTTTGTGTAAATTCAGTTGAACAAAAGAATGAATCTGAGTTGAGTCATCTCAAACCTTGTTGCATTTAAAATGTCCCAAACACAAAACAAAACAGAGCTGTCACATCCATTTATCATCACTTAGCTTAGTTGGATAAAATATGATGAAACATATTCTTGTTTTTTTTTCCCTGTAAGATTGCCTTTCGGCTGACACCTTTGGCTTCTTAAACATTAGTTGGTATTTACGCCTGGAGAGACAAATAGAACCAGTTTAGTATATAAGCTTTTATAGATTTTACATTCATGCTAATGCTGCCAGTGCAACATGTTCACGGCTTAGATGAAATTGCCACTGACCGATATAAAGATGAATTGTGGCTCTCTAGATGCTGTAGATAAGTAAATACTTAGCAAAACAAATGGATGTGACTCTGACAGTTCATAACCGGTTGCCATGGTTTTGCTTGTGGCAATCTGCTGTGTAAATGAAGGGCTCACAAAAGCCTGAAATGTTTCAATGGCTCGCTATACAAGGACAAAACAAGTACACTTGCGTAAACGCTGAACCAAATACACGTACTTGTACAAAGTGAAATTTACTCTGCTAGTTCATTTGACTAATGTCTCCTGACTGGTTTTCTTTCATCAAGGTCTGCTTTTTCTGATAATAATCCCCTCATGCTTTGATTGTAATATGCTGCTGCACAATCTGGTGTAAGATGCCACTTTTGTGCCCAGTTCACTACTGTTTTGTTGGATTCATGTTTCTGATTTGCTACATTTGCTCTTAAGGATCAATTTTTTAAAAAGCTCCTCACAAACATTATAAAACCTCTGCAATACACTTGTGATTGCGGATTTTGCTAAAAGGTTTATAAAAGAAATGAGTAATGCTTTTGTTGACATTTTATTATTTGTATTGGCCTAATGTGTGTAAGAAAAGCGCAGGGACATCATATGCATGTTTATGTACATTTTTTGAAAAACATGACCAAAGCTTGAACAAGACATTTAGAGCTTGAAAATTTAAAGTTCTGAAGGCCATAACGTTACATGATAAATAGATCCACATCAATATAAATGTATAAATAGATGCAGTTTGTTTTCTAAATGAATTAATAATTAATAAATAGTGATCCTCTCATAATATTTATCAACAATAATATCGTGATTGTTAAAATGCATTGGAATGAATTTCTATAAATTAAAACTCCATAAGCTTTATGGTTATTATTAGACATTATGTACGTCATTGCCATAGCAACGCGATGGCTTACGTAAAACTGCCATAAAGCGTCAAGTGGTTGTTGAGTGTGTTTACTTGGTTCACAAAACTTGTCAGTGGTGCGCTGAACAATGACACAACAAGATCACCTGCTCAACCGAATGGAAATGTATTGAACCTGTATAACGTTTGTATAATACCGTCACATCATATAAACACGAACACTTTTGCGTGTTTTGCCGCGCGATGTCTTCTGTCGGACATTTTGCATGCTCTGTTTGTTCGCTCGGAAAATAGTTCGGGAGGGCATGTGTTGGTAAGTTACTACACAAACTAAGATATCACATTTCCAGAGAAACTTTGTAAACACTCTCACTTTTCTGTCATGAAGGGACTAAAGCATAACGAGACGTCAGAAAAAGAGAATGTGACGAAGGAAGCAGCAGTTTCCATGTCAACATGGCTTGAAAAGGTGAGTTTACTTGAGATTGAAACCCATACAAAAACGCATTCATCATTATGTGAAGAGACAGAAAGATTGATGCAGAGATGGCTGCTAGATAGATAGATAGACAAATATATACATACATATGGAAAGAAAGATAGATTCATTGATGCCTGCTATAGACATATCAATTTTGGTCAAGTTGGAGAAGCATTCACTCAGAAATGCACCACAGCAGAGATTGCAGTTTCTGTTTAATGACACCTTTAACTTTGACATGAAAAATAAATTACCATATCACTTCTATATCCAAACATAAGCACAGACTGATATATTTTACCCAGTTTTCATTTAATAATCCTCTTATGGTGTACATTTTTGCAGACAGACACTCACAAAGCTTTTGTACTATAAATGATAGCACAGGTGTTACACACTTGTGAGAGCTAATATCCTGAAAATGTCTTCACAAATTCACCACAAATCTACTTCCCAAGTATGGCTTTTCTATTTAAAAAATAGATTTAAGGTTAGTGATTGGGTAAGCAATTATGCTTATAAGCCCATAAGTTTAGTCAGATGTGTGTGTGCTGAAGTTTTGAAGGACACGCTGTCGTTCTCCACATGGAGTCTTTAAAGAGATTCAAGCTGTCACCCCAGATAATCACCACCGACTACAGGTCCTTACACAAGCTGGCAAACTGACTCAGCCTGTCAAAACAGCCAACAACACACACAAATATACGCTTATTGTATACAGACCATATTAAAGGAACCCCTTTGAGAAGCCTCTGTCAACCAACGCTGTGTCCATGAAATATTTGTCAATTTGAACCACTTTGCAGCCCCTAATGTAGAGCTAATTTTGTCAGGAGGCTCTTTTTAAGGTGAAGCGCTCAAATTACAACTCTGAATGAAATGGAAATGATGCTGGGCTTGTGAAAGCTTCTAGGGCAGCTCTTATGATGGATACAATGCTGATGACAGAATCGGTTGGAGAGTTATCTGGAGAATACTAATGACTGGGGCCTGTGGTGACAGACCCCTCCACAAGCTCATTTTCATGGGGATGAGGAGGAAGGGTTGCATATTACTGTTTATCTTGTGAACAGAGATAGAAGGATTTATGGGAAATATGCATACTGGATCTAAGTAGTGTCAGGCTCACTCATCCATTTATGTTTTCATGCTAGTAGTAAACTAACAGGACATTTCCAAATTTTATCTTATTGGTTTTGGAATCACATGTACAGTGCCATATAAGCCAGCTTTCTGTTCTGTCAAATTATGCAAGTTATTTCCCAGTAGGTCATAAAGCAGAACCAGTATTTCCCCAAAGCTTAAGCCTCATTAAAATATTATCACATATCTCTGGAGGAAAAAGGATAGCGCTGCAATCAAATGGTTACAATTTTCAGAGATCAATGTTGTGTGAATTAGTACATTGTGATTTGGATGTGTAGTAAATAAGGCCTGATGAAGCATTCAGTCTGGCTGTACTCACAAGTGGCATTTCTTATGGAGACTATAACTCATATTGAAAGTCTACATCTTAGCATTTAAATCAAATACTGCTCTGTGATTTAAATTTAAATGTGCTGAAGCTAATGAACCTTGTATAAGACTCAAGGGAAAGACCCTTCATTGTACATTTTAGGACATTGAGTCAGTGACCCAACGTTTGGACTTGTGACCGATAGATTCAGGTTTATGTGCTTTAATTAATTCACAGAGTAGCGCCTTATATTTTTACACACACGGGACCTTCTCACTTTGATTAACTCTATGTGATTTGAAATTAATTAAAATCTGTGATTAAGAAATCGACGTTAAATGAATCTCTTATGAATCACATCAAGAATCACTAAAGAACTTGTTTCCCCGTCAAACTCTTCAAGTTTGTTCAAACTCCATTTGTTCTCATTAAATTGCAGTTTGCTGTCTGGTCTGTCTCCAAGAGTTTCATAGAATATTCTCAGTGATTTTCTCAGTTTCAATACATCTCGCTCGTCCAGAAACTCGTTCCAGCTTTCTCATCTGCAGGAATCCTTCCAGCTTGCTTTCCGACATTACTTCGCTTTCAAGTTCCAAGGGATTTAATTAATATTTTATGAACAAAACAATTGTTGTAAACACCTTAACAATTAAATAACCACATTTATGTGCTTTAGATTTAGACATATTTATATTTTGATAGAAGAAAAATCTTTATGATTCATGACAATAAAGACATCTGTAATGTTACAAGATATTTCTCTATCAAGTAGATGCTGATCTTTTGAGCTTAAAATTCTGAAAAAGTTAGACTTTTAGTTTAGATTTTTAGTTCAGAATTTAGTAAACACAATGTTATATGAATGATTTCTATTTCAAATGAGTGCACTTTTTTGTGTTCAAGAATTCTAAAAAATCATAGTTTTTGCAAAAAATTAAACTTGGAAAACGTAGTTAGTATTTATGATTCAGTGAGGATGATTTAAAGGGCACCAATGATGAAAATAATCTTTTGGGAGCTGTTTGGACAGAACTGTGTGAAGGTACAGTATTGTTTGTCCACAGTTATATTTGTTCCATATAAAGACAATAAGTTTTAATTTCCTTACTTTAAAATAGGATCCAAATCCCTCCCATTTTGAAGCCCACCGCAACGTGACGTAGGAGTGCAGTTTCCCCACCCACCGAATTGATTGACAGCCATGCATTAACTCCGTCGTAACGCATAAAATCATATCCACAAGACAGGATGTGAGCAAAGCAACTGGGGTTAAAAGATCAGTTTAGCTCACTGTGATAAAGAATTTGTTTAAAAAATTTTTTTTTGTTTTTTTAACAGTGCATGTTTGTAAAGAATTGCAGCGACTTTACAGTCATTATCGCCACAGCTGCATGTCAGTAAAATTATAAAAGAAGATGCTTCAATCACTTTTTGTGGACATTAAATCAGGTGTATTTTGTTTGTTAACGTAACAGATATCCATACAGCAGTAGATATTAACGTGTATCCTGTCACATTTGCCATGCAAAAAGATTGCAAAGTTAAATGCGTGTGCTGTGTGTTTGTGTGTGTGCGCTTAAAAAATTTGTAACGACTTTGTGTGTGACTCATCATTGCAACTCCACAACAAATATATCAAAATAATCATTGGTAAAGTTTTTACTGTAGTATATTTCTCACAAATGTTTCATGAGATCGCATGTCTGTCACTGCTGTTTACCTGACACAGCCGAGGTGGAGATTGAGGCGCACTCTGACCAATCCAATTCTGAAAGGTGTAATTAATAAGCTGATTGGTGTTTAGAGCTGAAACCTAACAGACACATACTGGAGACACAAAAGACTTATATTAAATCTTGGAAAAGGTGTAAAATAGGTGCCTAATTGACAGTATAGACATTTTAATGAGGAAAAAGTGTTCCATTACAAATAAATAAAAGATGTTAAAAGTTTTTACATAAGCATTTTTTTAAAAAAAGAAGCAATTATTATGATTTGTCTATCTTTAATATAATTCAATGACTGTAAATACACCTAGCATAAGTGTTCAGGAAAAAAATACTTTTTTTTATGTTTTAAAAATAAAAAAATGGAATGTTTATGATCCAGTGACAATGCATTAATGGTAAATGACAGTAATCACATTATAACAAGATGGCAAAATAGCATTTGTTTGAAATAAAAATCTTTTGTAAGATACAACATAATGAATCCTTAATAGGAAATATTATGACATGATTTATTTTCAGAGCACTGCCCATGTCTCACAACAGTAGAGGATAGGGCTTTTGTCAGCCTTGCTGAATTTATGTTGCTGTAAAAATATAAAGAGGGCAGTCATGTAGAATTATAGTAAAGTTCAAAGGTCACCACCATGGATGTAACCTATACATTGCATTGTAAAAATGATCTACCCTCTATAGACACCAGCACCTAAAATTTACTGTCCTTTTCAATAAAATATTGCTATTCACACTGATGTATGTACATCATGCTAGTACTTTTGACTAACAATATCATACTTCTCTGACTCTTTCTATCGTCTCTGTTTGGCCTTAGAGGGTCTATGTGTCGTTGTGTGAGCATAGCACATGATAAATGCATTCTTCAGATGCAGCGAGGCAGAATTAGGTATGTTTGCAGCCTCGGGTATACACAGCATACAAAGAGAAAGGAATAGATTTAACATTGATGTTTGATCACACTGTCAGAGTGGGATTAATGAGGTTTGATGTCAAACTTGAGGCTTTGGTAGATTGTTAGTGTGTGTGCGAGTGTCAGGAGATTACATAAGTGTGTGTCGCACAAGCAGTTTTTAATCCTCTTCAGAATCAAGAATCTGCCCCATGGCGGTTTTCTTTCCACCTGTCTGATAATATTCATTCAGCTTGTTCACTCTAGTATTTATCTCTATTTTCTCATTTTTTGTTCTTCTTTTTTTTGCTTTTACCTCTCTCTTACACTTGCGTGGACACAAACACACACACACACACACACACACACACACACACCTGTAGCGGCAATGATGGAGTCATCTTCAGCTCTTTTGACAGGAGGTTTGATGTAGATGATCAGGAAGCTGTCCAGTAGCTCAGGGTTGTCAGGCACAAATCTGTATTTCAGACACACACACAAGCACTCACACATGCACACACAGTAAAGGCTGATACTAGGATAAATATGTACAAACACACAAACACATACACTGGCATCTTCTCAAGAAATTAATCCCACCGAGACAGTCAACAAAACAGTCAGCTCGGCTCTGCATACAACCTTGCTCTGCTTTTGACAAAGGCTACTGTAAAAGGAGTTGAATATTTAAACCCACAAACACACACAAAAAGTCAAAGAGCATTAAAGGGAATACCTGAAATATATATAACCGTCACTCTTTTCTATTTCAGTAAATACAAACTAAAGCTTTTAGTCTTCAAAAAGAACAAAGCAGGATTGCTTGCACTTTTTGATGGCCCCTTTTAGACATTCTGTTGACTATATAGTTGCATACACAATGTAATAGATTCAGGTGTGACAGCTGCATTTAAATGCGGGAGTGAATTCCATATTCTTTTTTTTTAGTTTGTGGAACACAATCTAATTGTGTAATAAATGTGCAATAAATAATAATATAGTATTACAGCTAGCAAAAACTTGTTATGGTAGGCAGGGGTGCCACTATTGTTTTTAGACCCACTGGACAGTATATTTTCTAAAGCCCCCTTGGTAGATACTATTTTTTATTTATGCATTAAAGGCTGCTTTACAAAGTGCACTCTTGAAGTGTTGTCAAGCCCATTTTTGTTATATACAGTTAAGTATACAATGCTTATTAAGTGTCTTGGGTTTAAGCAGAGAGTCAAGACACATCTTTAATAATTTGCACTGCACACATGCAGAGGAGAGACTACTCTGGTCCACTTTAAAATATTTAATTGACAACTATATGACCATCTACACAATGCAGCAAAATTTATTTTTGTTAGTTTACTTTTTACAGCTTAATCCTGTTTTGGTCACACACAGGCATGACAGCTGCACAGAAATTCTATAGTAGTCAACATTTGAAGAGGATCAACACTTTATATCAAAGTTGTTTTAAAATCGTTCAGCAATACGCATTCTTGTCTTAGGACAATTTTGAAAACTTTTTGTCATCCATTTCATATGTGGACTACACAACCAAATGAGCAACAAGTTTTTAATAACGCATTTAAACTAGTATTTAAACTAGGATCTTTGCTTCATATGAGAGATGCAAGTAAGAGAGCTAATTGTGTCATTATTCTTGCAAGAAAAAAAAAACACCAAATTGGTATAAGCCAACAACATTTTTCATATGACACAGCCTCAAGAAGGTGATGTTTTTCATATTATGTGCTAAACTACTCTTAAAGGATCATGAACCCCCCGTTTTTGCAGTTCAAATCTAACTCCAGAATTTTTTGTAAAATTTTTTAAGATGGGCGTGAGGCGCTGTGAGCTGAGGAAGCAGTGGGTGTGGCCAGCAGAGAAGGGGAAAAAGCAGGGCTTTTGTCTGTTGGCTCACCAGCTCAAGATGAAAAAATCCAATACAAAATATGAGATGACGCATGATTTTATAGTTTAAAAAATGTAAAGAAATAAACAGTATGTTGTAAGTAATTCAATGTTGTTACATATACGATAGGCTGTTTGTAATTTCATATAATATATAACCACAATTTGTTAATCATTATAAAGATAATCATGTTTATATAAACGCTATAAATGACGAGGACTTCTTTCCTCCTCAATCCTGGGTCTGAATGCAGAGAATGTGGATAGCAGTACTGCATGTCTCTTTCTCTATTTGTTCCAACCATTAGCCCAGCCGGCAACTTTGCTGATTTACCTTGTTTTCAAATGATTAGAAATATACGGTTCGCAGGATTCCTTGGTTTACCATAACTGAATGTCAGTAAAGTCATCCATACAGAGATTGGTTTGTAACCCAATGTTTTTACACAAATGTTAAAACAAAAAAAGTTACACATTCCAAAAGAGCATGGGTTGTTACAATCCAACAGTAAACTTAAACCCAAACACAAAAAAGTAACACAAGAAAATATTTATTATTATTATTAACATAATGATTTTAATTGTTGCATTAAGCCAAAATATATTTACCGTACATTCCAAATGGCTACTTCAGTTCAAAAAGAACAGTAGTTCAGTAGGAACAGTAACAATAAGCTCAAGTAGGTAGTAGGTCTTTTGCTGCTGTTGGAATGCTTTAAACCAAACATCTGCAGTCAATGAAATGTACAACAAAAGAAATCAAAACGAACATTTACATCTCTATTAAGCATTGTCAGCTTCTGATTTCATTTATGAAAATGCTTAATTAATAAAGGCCAGAATTAAATATGGCTTATATTTAAAAAGCACACGCCCATTTTTTTATCACCAAGCCAAACCAAATAGTTTACTGATTTTATAATGAGAGTCAATTGCCATGCAAAGTTACTCTATTTTGATGGTCCACTTTAGAAAATAAAATAAAGTAAAACCAATAAAAATAACTTATAAATGGATTGAAACAAAATGTTCTTGAAACAGTCATATAATGACATTTATATAGGTTTGGAACAACAGGAGGGTTAGTGAATGATGACAAGTTTCCTTTTGAGAGAACCATCCCTTTAATAAATCAACTCCTACCGTGCAAAGTGTTGTTGATTGTGACATCTATGTTTCCAGGTCATTAATAAAGAACACATAATTAGAAAGTATTGATGAACAAGTGTCTAAAATCAGCACATGCTAATTAAAACAATTTTAGTATACTGGTGGGAAGCGAGACAGCTTGCAGTAATTACTGTCACATGTAAATTTCTCACTGTTCATGGCTAAGAGAGCAGCTTTTCCCCGTATGACATGATATTGATTTGCATACTTGAACAATCCATTATGAAAATGTATTATTCATAAGGTGGAACGCTTACTGCTTTTCATTTTGTGAGTACATTATCTGAAACACACTTGACTGGGACTTTGTGATGTTCGACAGAGATATACTGTATACAACTATTGATAGTCTTTCAGAAAAAAATATTGCAGGCAGATGAATAGGTTACAAAAAATTATTATCATTGGGTTTATTACATTATTAATCAACAGAGCTTCTCAATGACAGCAAAGTACCTCTAAATGACTTTCCTATGCCGGTCTTCTGAGAGCACAAAATCACAGTGACATTTTTTGGCTCAGCTGGCTGACTTTGACGACCGGCTTGACGCACCTGAATGCCTCAATCCTTCCCACACATTGACACACCTGTTCGCTAATCCATTGGACACAGCGGAAATGTGGGCATGCTGTTTAGGTTTGGTAAACAAAGTTCCGAAAAGGACAGAATCTACATTGTTGCTGATATCATTCATGACAGTTTTCATTTAGTGTAATAAAGGTTAAATTAAGAAACGTGAAAAAAACGTTACATTAGCAGCGTTACATTAACATTACATTCATGCAATTTCTCCAATAATAAAAGCTCCAACTAATGCAGAGATGCATAACACAGAGATGTAGATGTCTGGTTCACAGGTCACTCTCAAAACAGCTTGCTGTTGCTCAAAACGACCAGTTTGAACAATAAAAAAAAATTACTTGGAGACCTTTATTTTGCCCTGGCATCATGAGACAATAATTTGATTATAAAACATGTCATCTTAATCTTTTTTTTTCCTTTTTTTGTATAGTATTTACAAAATTAAAAATCATAATACCATTTATTTTTGTATTGTTAAAATTGGAAAAAAGAAGCAAATATCAAACAACATTTTATTTATCTTTCTTATTTAACTATAATATAAATTACAAAAGTTGAGACTTTTTGTAGAAGGCTATGAAATCAGCCATCTGATTTGTTAAATCTCTTCAACTTGCATGCAAATCAAAAGGTGATCGAGCTTTCTGTGTTGCGGACTCAAGGCTCTGGAACAGTCTCCTACTGAACATCAGGATATCTCTCCATCATTGGATCCCTTTAAATCTCTTAAAGATTTATTTTTACTCCCTTTCCTTTGAGTGATGCATGCATGTTATTTCTTATCTGTATTTTAGCGTTTTCCTTTTCTTATATTTTAATACAAGTTATTTGTTATGTTAAACTTTGGATCGACTACGGTTGTTTAAAAGTGTGCTTCATAAATAAAGTTTACCTTGCCCTGCATTTAATGACAAAAGTACAAATAAAAGATTTCCTGCATTTTCAGAGACAAACTTAAGTGTATATGGTAAATGTAAGCACATTTTGATTTTGATGGCTGCGAGACAGTTAAAAATAGGACAGAGGCAAAATAAAAGTGAAAATTTAAAAAACAAATCTAAATTTAAAGGTTTAAAACAAATCCAGAATAAGAAGATGCACTGGTGATACATGCTGACTTCATGATTGCAAGCAAAGCTGAATCAGTCACGGCTCATTATAAAAGTCATGTTAGAATTGTCAAACAAATTAAATATGTTATTTCTCAATGCAAACCCGATTTCAATGTTTTATCAACTATATAACATTGCCATACAATTCAGGTAATCCTGAGAAATCTCAATCTGTGTAGACTGTAGAGCAATCCAGGAAACCACAGCTAAATGTGCTTAACATTTGAGCTCTCAGATCACGCTGCATGAAAAAAGGTCATGTGTGCTGTTAAATATGGTCCATAACAATTTACAATAACAGTACATTAATACTAATGTGCAAACTAAATGTTTTTTATTATGAACTTATGATAAGTTAAGGTAAGCATTAAACAACAGCTAACTTTAACAACAACAAGCCACATTTTCATGTGTGAATAATGACTAACTTAATTATTTGTTAGTTCATGTTTGTCAATGAATGTACTGAACACTTTAAGCTAGATGTAACCTACTATATGTAAAAGAATACTCATTAAAAGTGCAACTTGACCAACATGAGTTTTCAATGTATTATTATGTTGTTACTTGGAGAGGCACGTTATTAATTACTCATTCCTAACAACTCATGAACTTCTGTGTTTAAACTGTTTATCATACTGTTTGATAGACAGAACATATTTACTTATGTTTTTCTATGTAAACAAGTTATTGATGGACTTGCATAACCGTTAAGTTTAAATGTAAATATACTTGTAAAAACAGTTATGCAAGCTTTGGGACATACTTCCTTATTAACAGACAGTTCTGTTGCTTAGCTACATCCCCTGTCAATCATCTCGACACATCATCCACATTTGTTTCATATTTAATTACCAACCTTATTGGAGTTGCAGCAGTAGGTTAATCTGCCATTCATGAGTCTTTAATGCAGAAAAATCTCCTCAGGATAATAAGGCATTCAGTAGTTAATGTCCAAACACATCTTTATATAAGTTTACATTGTTGATGCAGATGAAATTATGACACAGAAAATGTGCTTTAAATATTTTACAATTGGCTAGACATTAGTTCATAGTCATTCAAGCAACTTTAACAAAGCCTTTCTACTTGACGTTTAGTCTCGTGTGTCACAATGTATAGTATTGTGGCCAATATTAGCAGTTAAAGTACACTTCAAATTATTACAGGGAATAGTACATTATTCAGAAACCTTTGGCTTTTTTCAGCATACTGTGGTTTGGGACATACTAATTCTATTTTCTAATACTATTTAGGATGGATATTATGTATATTGGCATGCAGCATTACTGTCCTTAGTCCATTAATTTCCAGGTAATTAAACATTGTAGTTAAAAGTTTGGAAAGTTGTAGCAACTGAAATCAAAATATACATTCCCCAGGGTGTGTTTAATTGCTCACAATGTTTCCTAGTGAGATTACAATGATAATTTCTTCACCCTTATTTTTAATTCTGTCTAAGCTCATATTAAACTGATGATTGTGAGACAATTATTTTGAAAACGGGAGAGGCAGGGAAACTAAAGCCCAGCACACCAGTGCTCTATCTCAATCAGCACCATAGCTCCCGAGGTCATTCATCAGTAGGCCGTTTACACAAATCCAGCCTCTAGTAAGTGTAGCAGAGGCTAGCTAGTAAGTGCTGTGCAGGTAAACCTCACTCCTCTGACCTCTAAAGGTGCTCTAGCCACAGACGCTAGAGGACATGGTCTTTAGCCTTCTTGGTAGAGCAACCAACTCGCATGCTAAAGGTTGCCGGTTCAATACCAGTTCGGAGAGTGGGGTTGGACCGATGGGGTTACATAAGGACAGTGATGAGTTTCACCACACAATGGTACGCACTGAGTGTGACATGAGAATGTCCTCATTTTACATCAAAACAATTTTATAGTGTTTATAAATAACAGCAGAACTAAAAATTTTCAAATATTAATTTTAACACGTTTTTAAAAGTACATTATAGCTAAATAATTTGTTGGTTCCCATACTAGCAACATTATATATATATATATATATATATATATATATATATATATATATATATATATATATATATATATATATATATATATATATATATATATATATATATATTTCTGGGATATTATATAATTCGTGGACATGATTGAGCCACTATAAATATGTGGAAGACTCCCCGAACATGTCTGCATCAAATCAATCAAGTCTACTATGATTTCTTTTGAGTGGACACCAATACACTTGATAAAACTCATTTGTTTATGCAGAGGTTGATATTAATTCCTGCATGAATTTTCATGTACGTTAAAGCTTCAAAATATAAATGTAAATACATCTCTGTCAGTCCTATAATTAATTTGAGTATAAATATAATTTAGCCTATAATTCATCCCCAACACAACTCAGGAGCAAAATAGATTACTCTGGTGGCCTAAAGATAACTCGCTCACTTCTTCTAAAGCTCCTCTTTGGAAAAAATTTAACAAGGCTAGTCAGTTTGTTAAAATATGTATTTTTAACATGAAGTATAATTATTTTGCATGTGTTTATTATTTCACTAAGCATCATACGCTGCATGTTTGTGTGTGTATATGTGTGTGAGAGAGTATGAGACTTTGACATGAGGTGTGGAGCATCAGAGTAGAGCTTATTAATATTCACAGCTCAGATATGGTCAAACCCAACTTTTCATTCAAAGGGTAATTTGTACGATTATAAATGAGCATATGCATAATTTCTAGAGAACTTCTAGAGAACTGTATCTACTATGTAGATAGCAATTTAAGTGATTGATTCAATGAACTCTGTGACACCTGTAAAATAACATTCATAAATGCAAAGCACAATTCATAAATATAAATGTTATGTAAATTTATGGTTATTGAAGTGATCCACAAACATTAATTTGCAAATGCAAATTCAACAACCAATTTGCACATGTAGAAACCAAAAAGTGCCCATTTTGTACTCAAACTTGTATTTTTTATTAACCAAATCCTAATTTGTGAATGTAAATTAGACATGCATATAAAGTTGTACATTTTCTGAATGTGAATTAGGTTTAATATTTGTGAATTAATTTTTAGCAAATATACATGTTCCCATGAATGTGAATTAGTTTACATATTTGTGATGCATATTTTGAAACTGCATTAATTTGGAAATAGAAAAGACCACAGAGATGGGGAAAAACGTGTAATTGCATCCTCATTACATGCAGTTTAATTATTTTGTTGCAGACGTGTTCCAATTGTATGTGCCAGATGAAAAAAACTGTTGAGAAAACGAGGGCTTGTTTGCTTTTGCTGAAGCTGTAAAAATGTGTTTTAGTGCTGTCCGAGGATGCACTGAGGCCTTCATGATCTCATACAGAATTTATGTCCACAGAGGCTGAGCTTCAGAGCACCTGAAATTTAACAGGAATGGAGGCTTTCCAGGACTCTGCGAAAACTCTGTCTCAAAGTCATGAGTCCCATGAGTGATTCATATAGACCACAGTCTTCTTTGCCTCACCTATATTAAGCCTTTGGGGAATCAGTTAATCGTCCTTTTCTACTCTGAATGCAATGAATTCCATTATAAAAACCTTCTAATTTTTTCTAAAATCTGTCTGCTGCCTTCCTGACATTTGGGCGGACATACCCAAAAAGATGAAGCTTCAAACATCTCATTAGGCATTTAATTACACATTAATACTAGTTTTCTGTGCCCGTTTGCCAAATCTCACTGAATGAAAAATTTTCTTATAAATCATCTGCTTGTCTGTGTGTGAGTGAGCTGTGCCAGAAAAAAAAATGATTATGGCTCATCAGACTGTCAGCGAACTGACTAAGAGGATCTGTTATTCACACCACCGTTCGTTTATTTCTGCAAAATCAGTGACTTTTGAGCACTTTGCATAACATATTCCATGACTCGTGACTGACACCTTCACACAAATTACTGCATATCAGCGCCCCAAATGCTGCTTTCTGTTCAACCTCGATGCTAATAAGCTAAATGTTACATAATAATCCTGGATGTAAGCAGATATTGTCAAATTACAAAAAACACTTCTCTGAGCGGAGCTTTTCAGAGACTGGCATACAGCGGATTTAGCAAGGTTAACGTGTAATTTATTCCGTGGGCAGAGCAATTAACATTTAAAGCCATTAGCATGGCTGGATATACATATAAACCCCGACATCTCGCTGGTGTGTTTGACATGCGCCGCTTATTATGCTCTAATAATTCATTTGAATTTGAATGTGTCTCTTCTAGTGCAGGCCTACAGCGTGTAGACAATATGTGTCATGACTTGCACTAACAAGTGTCTGCTGTGATTCGGAAAACCGCAGCTATCTTCTGCTCGCTGGATTGTTGATTAACCAGTGTTTTATATCCAAGTACATTGGATGTGGTAGAGTACATTAATTGCGTGGGCGGTCTCCCTGGAGAGGGATAAAATACTATAGTCTATTGATTTTTTTGTATAAGGGTGTGCTGTCCCTAGCAATATGTTGACATGCTGTACATACTATACTGAACAGGGCAGAAACTGCAATCTCTGGGACTACAAGAAGATTTTCTTTAGTTGTTAGACCAGCGAATATTGTCCTACAAAAGCTTTAACAGGGATCACATAAATAAGAATCATTGGGATCATTGAGTAGCTACAAAAAGAAAGGTGAAAAGGTTAGTCTAAAAGAAAAGGAGTTTTTTTCCCTTGCATTATGTATTTCATGTATATGTGTGTGGGGCGATAGGAGTGTGAATTATTGAACTTTCGTCCTTTTGGCATGTGCACCTGGAATAACGATTTAACGATTTAATTCTGGCCCATTCCTAGCACAAAGCTATCGATTGGATTCAATAGACTTGCAACTCAGTGCTGTGGAGTCCTATGGATTAGTTTTACGGTTGTAGAAGTCTTGAAGTGTATATGCTAATGTGGAAAATTCTGTTAAATAACAGTTGCCTGTAGCATGTGATTAATTTGCAATTGCACATTGCATTATGAGGCCTTGATCTCTGACATTTTCTGACGCTGATACTTGAACTCTGTAGTTTAAGAAAGTGTCTTGTATCGATGTTTTTAGATGCGTGGAACACACACACAATAAATGAGAAAGTATTTAGGAAGAGCACTGGCTACTCATTACTCTGATATTGGACAAGAAAATAGGGCTGCTGGCTTCCAAAGATTTTGGAATCATTTCTGATTGGTGGGGATGGTCAGATTAGGATTTTCGGAGCCGATACTAAGTACCATTTCCTGCCTTCTTAAGGCTAACCAAAAGCAATTTTTAATACCAGTGATTTGGGCTAGTGAGTTATCTGAGGACCAGATTGATTGGGAAACGGTTTCGGAAAACATGTTTTGTTCTTTAAAAAAATCCAAATCACCAGTTAAAAGTTTTGTCACAGATTGTACTGGACACCAAAGACTCGAACCAGTCTTTTCTGTGTGGAGTTGGCATGTTCTCCCCGTGTTGGTGTGGGTTTCCTCTGGGTACTCCAGTTTCCCCCACAGTCTAAAAACATGTGGTTTAGGTTATATGAATTAACTATATGAATGTGTATGGGTGTTTCCCTGTACTTGGATCCAGCTGGAAAGTCATTCACTGTGTAAAACTTATGCTGGATAAGTTGGCACTTCATTTCGCTATGGCGACTCCTGATGAATAAAGGAACCAAGCTGAAGGAAGGTGTAATGATGAATATTGATTTTATTCAACACACAGCATATTGTCTGTTTTGAGTATAACTTGAAATTCCAGACAGAATTTGTAGTGTTTTTGAGCAACACAGTAAATGTTTCACCCCCGAATGAACTAGTGTGTTTGACTCTGAGTAAATGATTCAGTGACTCACTCACTTGAATCACAGTCTTTATGCATTTACACTGATTGTCACCCCCTTCTGTTCATTAGTCCCAATGCTGTTAGTCTAATTTATCAGCACTCTTGGAAATCTGCTCGCCCAATTAAATTCAAGGAATTCAAGCAACTGTATTGTGCAGACTTTAAATTAAAGTGTGCAACTTCAAAGGAGGCAAGACTAAGATGTTAAAACTACTGCTGGACACTTAAGTAAATTTTATTTTTAATGCTACACTATTTGCTTGCCTCTAATAGTTCCACAAATTATTCTGAAGGTTTAATCAGTTGTTACAGATATCCATTTTCTTTAAACCATCTTTGTATATGGCATTTTAAAAAATAAATAAAGTGTAAATATAAAGACAGGTTTAAAATGGATGAATGTAGAAAATGTTCTGTTGGAATAAAATGAATCAATTCATATTACCAGTTTAATATTTTTAGAAAGAGCTCATTTTTAAAACAGCATTTGATCCTTGAGAATATGAAGTTCAGTTGAATAATGAATATTGTAATATGAAGTGATCTTTATAAGTGATTTAAATACCACAATCCTGAACTCTAATATCATTCCATGAGAAAGAGTTGTGAGGAAAGTAAATTAAGGATTAGATGTGAAAGTACATGCTTATTTGATGATGAGGAAACTTTTCTGAAGGTTGAAAATGAAAGAGCGAGAGAGGGAGAGAGAGAGGAGGGAGATGTAGTCAAATGTCATTATGTCCCTTGCAGCCATTAACTGTACGCAGAGCATGGTAAGTAAATCACAGCTTCATCGTGAAAGTGAAGGTGCTGGCCTTCTCCACAGCAACACTTCATCAAGTACCACGGTCATTTCCTCATCAAACTCTTCACTCTGAATGGGAGAAAAAAAAATCTAATTACCAGCTTGTGCATGCATGTTTGTGTCCATAAAATATGGCGAGTAACTCTTCAAGGGCAAGGTTCATTATCTTGCATCCTATATAAACGTCTTTACGTTTACTGTATATTATTTCAACTGACTGTCTGACAGTAATATATCCTCTATAAATAGTTTTCTTCATGTCCTCTTGTAATAGCTTTGCGGGAGAGCAATGACACTGCTCGTGAAGTTCAATGATTTTGTGCGTCTGAAATAAATCATGAACACCTGCATCATGAAAACAGTCTGAATAAATGTCTTAATTACACAGCACTTTATGCAAAAATCCTGATAATGTTCGTTAATTAAATTGGTAGTATGACCATCAAAGATTACTCCATTTATTTTAATGGTAATTAGTCACATAATAGGATGTATGAATGGTTACTTTCTGATATTTGATAAGTCCGCTTAGGCATTGGTGAACTGTTTGCTGCCAAGATGTTTTTCTGTACTCACTGGTCAGTATCAATAATGTACATTGCCTGATTCAGATAAACCTGATAGAAATCTAATTGTTAAAATATCAAGGTGGGTGGGGTGGCACGGTGGCTCAATGGTTAGCATATTCTGCCTGTATTTGCGAGGGTTTCTTCCCGGTACTCCACAGTCCAAAGAAATGCTATATAGTTAAATTGGGTAAACACAATTGGCAAATAGAATGAGTCTGTATGGCTGTTTTTCTATACACTGGATGGTGTATTGGTTGTGGCTGAAGGGCATCCACCACATAAAATATATGCCAGAGTAATTGGTGGTTCATTCCACTGTGGTGACCCCTGATAAATCAGGAACTAAGCCGAAGGATAGTGGGTGAGTATAGTATTAAGGTTTTCACATTAAAATTAAGTATTTAAAAGTAGAAGGCAACTGACATGTAAAAATGTTAAGTAATAAAAACAGGTCCTCGTGCTTTTGTATGGGGCTACATTACTGTCAATATAGTCAGAAAAGCATCTTCTTTTTTTTATTTTTTCTTCTGAAAATCCAGCTCCGAATTGTGCCTTGTTTATAAACAGATCTTCAGTAAATGAAAGTGAACAATTGATGAAGATTTTACTGATGCAGTCTGGAACCTCATGAAAAATATATTTCATCTATATTTTCCAAATCCACTGCACAGCATGCTGTAGTCTGCTTTGTATCTTTATTGTTTAGTTTCTGCATATACTTGTGTTTGCTTGTTATTTACCAACTATATACTGGAATTGGTGGGTGGAGCTAATCAGGCAGTGATGTAGAAGTAGGCATTGATCTCCTTTTGTGGAAGTGGAGTTTAGACAGAATGTTACATAGTAAAGTCACATATTTAACAACCTGTAAATCTTTAACAAGTTTAGATAGATAGATAGATAGATAGATAGATAGATAGATAGATAGATAGATAGATAGATAGATAGATAGATAGATAGATAGATAGATAGATAGATAAATAGATAGATAGATAGATAGAGAAAAGGTTGAATACATTTTATCGGATCCACATTTCACATTTCAGTTCACTGCAGCCCTTTAGAAAGGGTTTGTGTTCAGAACCGCAGAGGCGTTCAACTACAACATTGTTCTTTACAGAGGAAGATCTAAATCCTTTGTGCCTGACAGTTACACACTCTTCTGCTTACACTCAGACAGATGGATTGTCTGTAGCCGAGCAGCAGTTATAGGAAACCGCACTGGATGATTACAAGAATCATCTGTGTAATATAACATCAGGCATTTGATGTTTGCCATTGGTTGACATGATAGTGAGCAGTTTTGCTAAGGCAGGTGTGTGAGAGTTTATTTATTCCCCGTAGACTCTATTGTGAGTTTGAGTGCTGACACAGGTGTGAATTTGAATGGAATCTAAATGTACTGGATACATTAAACATGTGGACAGTACGTTGTGCAGCATGAGCAGTAATAACAGATGCCTTCATGCTTTTACCACAGCAGGCACTTTTTATTCTGATGAATGAATTTCAGCTGTTTGCTTTATTTTATTTATTTATTATTTACATATTTAGATACACTATATGTACGCATGTTGTGCAATAAATAATGTCTAATTAAATGTATTAATATTAATATTGCACAATCAAAGAGTAAAATAAAATTTTTATTTTCACGGTGGAAACGACAGACAAAATGGATAGAAATGCTAATGAATGTTGTTAGACAAATTAGTTAAGCTAAACTAATGAGCACTTTGTAAAAATAAAAACTGTTTTGATCCATAGAGTCAAAAGTGGTCCAAGCTGAGGAAAAACTCTTTGCCGCATTTTACATACCCAGCATCTCTTGCATCTGTTACTTAGTTTCCTCTGAGGGCTTGTGTAATTGGTCTATGAATTAACTTACTCCATGTTCTCTGAGACAGAGAATAAGTAGTTGAATTTTGATGAACAGTGGACTCCGGTCTCTATATTAAACCCAAGAGATTGCGCTATCATTCCTATCCGCCTCATTAAACCATGCATGTTTTCAATAGAACCAAAAGGCAGAATTTTGCATTGCAGTAGCAGCAGCATGCAATGAATTTTAACACGTTACCAGTTGATACACTTTTAACAGGGACTCTGCTTAATAATCAATTATAATTGTTGTAGAGATTGATCAAACTGAGTTTTTGTCTTCATAAAGATGCTAGAATATGGTCAAACAGAAGCACTGCACAGCTATTTGTAGATAGAACAAATGACAGTAGTGAAAGAATAAATCATGTTATATTAAAGACCTAATATGTGACCTTTAATATGACATAAACGATCTAGATATCGTCTAAACACTGAAAGTTTATTCCTTTTAAAGTATGTATATTGCCAAAAAATGTTTTGAACAAACTGCTTTTATATATAGATCCTGTTTACATCTTGTATTAAGATGCATTTTGATTTAGCTGTTCACAAGCAGATGATGGAGATACCTTACCATTATTACCATTTATTTATATATATTTTTAATCTGTCTCTTGCAAGTGTTCTACCGAAGAACAACTGCCTGATTATTTTGCATGTGTAATTTGGTAGATAAGTAAGTGCTGATGAAGGTTATGGATGTAACAGATCTCAAACCTGAGGGCATGGCAGCCCAGAGCGGCAAACACTGACATGCTGTAGGGAATTTCTAATGAGAGTCTCTGCGGTTTAACCTGTCTGTTTGGATAGATGAGAGCACCAATTTGTCCCGTTTCATTCTGTGATTGCTTAGTAAATCACTTTGCCGATGTGTTCTTTTCTATGACGACAGGACTTTCTGGCAGTTTGGAATAGCCAGAGGTAATGACGGCATCTTGACTGTAACCAAATGCAATTTATCTTTTACAAATAGCAATAATATCTTGTTGAGTGTTTCTTCTTTCAGTCGTCCTTTTGTAAATGTAATGCACCTGCTTTTGCAACGCACATAAAACTCTCTTAAGTGTTACATAAAGAGCTGATAAAACCCTTTCTTTGAAACGGAGTACTTCTAAGAACAGAGGAGACACTTTAATGAAAAGAGACAGCAATAGAGTCCGTATGCATGCAAAAGTATAGCGTTAATCCCACCACACTGCCGTCACAGGCACATTTCAAAGCGCTGAATGCTTTTGAGAGTCTGACCCGGTGTGTACTGCAGATACTCATTTGCATGCTTCCACTATAGAGCCCAGATGTTAGAAAGGTACATGAAGAAAACAGCAATCAGTACTAAGTGGATCATATGGCACAATCTCAACATACCATTGCTTTTGCATTGCAGAACATCTAATCCTGCATTATGCATATCAACAAGACAAACAGAAGTTTACCATCTGCTACAGCAGTCTAGGTTTATGCAGAGCCACACTGTGATGGGATAGATCAGGCCTCAAAAGCTTTGCTTAAAATGAGGTTGCATTGATAATTTTGGCTGTAATAAGATGCCAGCCTCCAGTACTAGTGATTTTAAATGAATACCTTAGGCAACAGCCTCGGCAGCTGATGAAATTCAACTAGAGTTGTCAATAAATACAGAATGTTATATTATGTCTTTGAATTAAAATATGTTTTTGAATGCATCTCTGCATTCTCTCTTAGGTTGAAAATTTATTGCCACTTTATTAGGTACACCTGTTTGTCCAATGCAAATGTCTTATCAGCCAATCACATTATTCAATGCATTTAGGCATGTAGATATGGTCAAGATGATCTTCTGCAGTTCAAACCAAGCATCAGAATGGGTTTGAAAGGTAATTTAAGTGACTTCGAATGTGCCATGGTAATTGTTGCCAGACAGGCTGTTCTGAGTATTTCAGAGACTGCTGATCTATTAGGATTTTCACGCACAACCATCTCAAGGGTTTACAGAGAATAGTCCGAAAAAGAGAAAATACCCAGTGAGTGGCAGTTTTGTTTGCGCAAATGCCTTGTTGATGCCAGAGGTCAGAGCAGAATGGCCCGACTAGTTCGAGCTGATATAAAGGCAACAGTAACTCAAATAACCTCTCATTACTACCAAGGTATGCAGAATATCATCAACACCTCAAACCTTGAGGCAGATGGGCTACAGCAGCAGAAGACCATACTGGGTGCAACTTAAACAATAGAAGATTGGAAGAACATTGCCTGGTCTAATGAGTCTCGATTTCTGCTGCAACATTCAGATAGCAGGGTCAGAATTTGGCATCAACAACATGAAAGCATGGATCCATCCTGCCTTGTATCAACGGGTTAGGCTGTTGGTGGAGGTGTACTGGTGTGAGAGATATTTTCTTGGTACACTTTGGCCCCATTAGTACCAATTGAGCATTGTGTCAACGCCAGAGCCAACCTGAGTATTGTTGCTGACCATGTCCTTCCCTTTATGACCACAGTGAACCCTTATTCTGATGGCTACTTCCATACAAAGCATTTTCTAGGCCCAATACTTGTGCTAGATGGGTGTTCCACTGCCAGGGAATGCCAGAATAACTCTAGCATTCCTCTGGCCACTGTGCAAGACTTGCATCTGTCATTCCTAAGACGAATTGATGCTGTATTGGCTGCAAAAGGAGGCCTTACACCATACTAATGAATTATTTTGGTCTAAAAATAAGGGATTCAGTTTATTGCCTAACCCCTGTATTAGTGTAATTTAGCATGGTGTGTGTGTGTGTGTGTGTGTCTATGTAATTAATGTAAATTAGCAGTAAATTAATTAGTTAATTAGCAGTAAACTAAGTTATTAAAATGTAAATCACTTACTTTTGCTTCTCTTAAACCTAATTCTGCCATACCATGTGGGCAAATCACCTTTTTTTCTTCCAGAAATAATGCTAAATCAAACAGTTCTAAATGTCAGTTTGTTAAATCCATTAAAACATATTTAACACATCACAAGAATCAGTGCCTTAACGTTTACTCTCCATCTCAATACTGCTGAAATGTGCTGATCAGTAGCGCATTTTCATCTGGATCAGGTACTAGAATTATAATTATATTACATGATAAATTTTATTTGGTTCGGTTAAATACCAGTATAATGTACAAGCCCAGGTTTATATCGATTGTGCAGAGCTAATCTTGCAAATGCAGAATGCACTGCCCTTTTATTGCAAAGCTGTCTGCAAGAAACTGAAAAGGTGGTCTTGCCCCAGTTTTAGACTTCTAGGAAATTCTTCTGAGCTCTAAATGATCTTTTCTTATATCTGTGCCTCCTGGCTCTAACAGACAGACAAAAGTAAAAACAGTTGGCTATATCACTGCGGTGGCAGAGATAAATACTGCAGTACATCAGCAGTGGCTCTACGACTGAGGAAAATTCCATTGTAACAAGATGGAATTGAATGGAAATCACAGCATTGGGATTTTAATATAGCATTAATTTCAGCGAATGTGAAATACAGCAAAAGGTGAAGGGGATAGATGGCAAGTTTCTTTTAAATAAGGTCAGGTTTTTACAGGATGGTGTACATTACTTGAACTTTGAGGATCATGCTGCTGAATTTGACAATTCATAGGGCTTGAAATTAACTTTTTTACTTGGTAGCACCAGCGCTCCCAACTTTAAATATAGGAGCACCAAAAAAAATTTAGGAGCACCCACCAAAAATGAAGGAACACCGCTGCAAATTGTATTTTAGGGGTTTATTGTGTTTAAAAAACAACATCAATTAGCACTAACAAAAACCAGAAACAGCCATCTAACTAATGCTGTGATGATTTAATATTTGTGCAATAATTTCAAAATAAATGTCTTATAATTATAAAGTATTAATGATGCTGATGTGAGTTATACTAACAATGAATTACATTTCTCATTTTCATGCTGCCTTGACTGTATTTGAGTGTGAGTAATCTGCTATAAAAAGTCCTACTGTTACTTTATGAAAAATAAATTAATGGTTTGCATCAAACACAAATGAAGCATTGCAGTGAGAAATATTTATTTTGTACTATTGTTTTTAAATGCATGTCAGTTTAATAAATAGTATTTCTGCTACAAAACAAACAAAAGATTATAATAATCATTCAATTTAAGGCTGAAAGCTGAAAACCGGTCATCAGTAATTAAATAGAAAAATAATATACATCTCAAGAAAGAATGGACAAAAGAAGGGAAGAAAAGTCTCACTTTTAAAAGTTTGGTTTCGGTTTGTGTCATTTTAATGCTTAGTCTCATTATGCGCTGATTTTCTATTTTCTGTGTTTGTGGAAAGCAGTCGAGTCAGCTGACCCAATATATGAGGGGCCAGACAAAGCAGGATTCTTCAGATGACTGCTGGCGCAATACTGTTCTTTATTTAAGCCGCATTAGTTTAAACTTAGTAAAGGCTAGCTTCTTTGGCAATGTGTGTACAGTGTTAGATTTTACATTTAGCGGACATTTGTGCTGAACACGCAGTGAATGCAATGCATCGTGATTCGGTGTACTTTTCACTCTTCAGTCATTTGCATTTCCTGTGTTCACAAAAGCTCCCTGTCATCTGACAGCGGAAAGTCTTGAGTGATTGACATCTAAAATGACCCAATATAGTAGCAGGGAAGACCGATTTTTAGCACGTTTTTAGAAAAAAAAAAAAACAGGTCGCACTACAACCATTAAATGCAGTCGCACAAATGCTCTTAAATATATTATAAGGTCGCATAGCTTAAATTCCGGGCCCATATGTGACGAGAATGGTCACAATTTCGAACCCTGATTCATGATTTGTATTACAAAGGTCTGAAGCTTGATTTGGTGAATCAGAAATGTTATTAATTGTTTACTAATAAAGTTTTTGTAATATTTTTTTAAGAGCAAATCTAAGCACACTGACTGGAACAAAAATAAAACATTTTCTATGAAAAATAGATGCTTAGAATCATTAGAGTCATAACCTCTGCATTTTATTATTATAGGAACTATGTTAGATATATTAGAAACCTAAACAAACAAACATATAACAGATTTATTCTGACATAAAATAATTTGACACACTAAAGAAGAACAGTTTGATCCCCTAGTGCCAAAAGATAAAAAAGACAGTGAATATCTGTAGTTGCTACATTTTTACACAAATGTTCAAACCTGTCAACACATTTTATTCTTTAATATTTACAAGAAATACCAAAAACAAATGAAAAAAAGAGAAAATTGATTAGATAAAATAGATAATGGTTCTGTGAGATTTTTGAAGAACCACTGAAGGACACTGAAAACTCATCTAATGACTATTTCAACTTGAGCTTTGCCATCTAAAATAACAAAAAAAGAAAGAAAAAAAATTACATGTTTTATTAACTGAAAGAATTGTGACCTTTCATGGTGAGCATAAGATAAAAACATACAGGCAAATGTTGTTAAAAACATCTAACATCTCAGCAACTTTTAAGTGGTATAATATTAATAATAAAAATAATATATATATTATTACTATATAATATTAAACAAGGACACATTCAAAGTAGTCCTTGTAATAAAATGGGAAGGACGAACCACTATAACATCCAAGCCCTCAGTAGATACCAGCAATGGAAGGATTTCTATAAATGGCAATGCATTTGTGTGTTCACAGGTGAGCTCTGTCAAATATGAGCACACATTCCACCAAAGAGAGGATGAATCTGCCACAAGTGACCTCCATTTGTCTTCACTGACAACATGAAGAAGGGTCCGTCCCTGTTCACTGCACAGGTCAATCCCCACAAGACCATCAAACGTCTCCAAAAAAATATGAGAATGGGGAAAGCTAGATAAAGTACAAAGTATTGATTAGTAAGCAAAGTCGAACCATTTTGCTAACACTGAACAAGTAAGTGAAGGAAAATATCTAATTATTATAACAACTTCCTGCATAATTATTTTTTTTCTCATTTAAAAATAGACAAACTGTCAAATAGAGTAGTCTCTTTGCACCAAAATATAACCTAGTTGTGTGGACACTTTCTGTGATTTGTGGCACAAACTTGTAACGAGTCATCTAAACTTATGTCGGTCGATTTCCACCACCTCCGTTATGCTACCAATCTTAGTGACGGTGCTATGATAAATTGTCTGGATGCAGAGGCGGATCTTGTCTCTAGGTTGCTGTAAGAATGAGTTATGGGTGATTGACAAACCCAGCAGTCCCACTGCCGTGACTCAACCTCTTGCAGAATCTTAAGACTCTGGTCATTCAGCACCGAGACAACTCATGCAATTACACAGACCTGAGGCTGGGTTAAGACCATTCGCTTCGGTACAATGATAGTCTTCAGACGACATTCAAACCACCCACTGCCTGTTCACTGCCCATCTGATGCATACAGCACACAGAAATGACAAAAATCTGCCCAGTCTGGCTTTCTGGCTTCGGGAAGTCTCATAGCATAGTCTAACTTAAAGGCACAGTTCATCTAAAAACACAGTACAAAAGAAGATATTCTGAGGAATGATTTTTGGCTGCTCTATTAAAGTCAAAACAACATTATATTCTAATAGTATGATTAAAATAACACCTCATGCACCCTCATAATATGATTATAATTACATTTTTGACAGTAATCTGGGTAAATTTTATCTCATGCAAGCAAATCACTGTGAAAACACCAGCAAAGAAATACAACCTACATGCAACACTGTTCTTTATCCAGCTTGTTTTATTTAAAAGCCTTATCAGTTTTCAGATAAAAGGAGTTTTTATGAAAAACACACAAGTTCACGATCACATTCGGTTATAAGCGCAAACAGCTAACAAATAAGTCATCTGTATCACTATAAAATACTAGAAATACAGGGTGTCCTGCGGTTTTATGAGCACCAACCTGCTGAGTTAGCTAGATTTAATAGATTTTTTATTCAGCATATAAATAATGTTTTAGTTTTGGATGCGTTTTTTACATTAATATTCATTAATACACTGTAAGTTAAAATCTCGCCAGTGTTTCCGGTTGAAAAGTGGTTATAAGGTCTTAATGTATGGAAATAGTCTTAAAAATGTCTTAAGGTGTTGAATTTCACTCTCTGAAAAAGGAGCAAAAATAATTGTGCCCTCATAAACTAAGAGTATTCTAAAAGCTATGTATAATGTACCCACCTGACTCATTCAGGCATTATATTTAGGTGTTGAAAGTGTTTCCAGAAAAATAATATAATAATTCCCAGGCTGAGAACAGCACAGAGCACCATGTGTTGTCATCTGAAAATTATGGTAATTATGGCATGGTGTGAACAAAGAGCCAAGAACTACAATCAAACTGTTTGAGGGAGTTTATTAAAATGGTGCTTACTGATATAAAGAATACTTCCTATGGCGTGGACGCTTTGGATTTCGTTCATGCACAAAATTGTATTTCACACTAAATGCAGTTTATATGTTAAAAAATATAATACATCCCCAATAAACAAATGCCAAAGTTTCTTTGCTAGAAAAATGCAATCACCTTACACAAAATCAATTAATTACAACATTTACTCTACCAATTGGGTCCTATTCAAAGTGTGTTGTTAGCTAGAAATCTATTATAAATTTTCAACTGAAAATGCAAATAACAGACGTGCTTGTAACACAAAAAGCTTTAGTCAACTTCTAATTTACGAATTTAATTGGATTGAACTTAATCAAATTTAAGATGTGACAAAATGTTCAAGAATGGCATTGCTTTAGCTCATTTTAATTAAGTTATACAAGCAGCAGGATGGAGGTCGCCGCCTTCTCTTGGAAATGGTTGTTCACTTTAGTTGTTCTTTCTAAGGGGCTATTTTTGCTAAGATAAGATGTAAAATATGCTACCCCGCAGAAATAATTGGAAATGGCAAAGCTATAAACACAAGTATTCAAGGTTCTTACCTGTGAATAGTTATCTAATGAGCAAAAACATAATCCAGTGCCAGAGTATTCATTCATAACTGATGCAAAATAAAGGGTGACTCAGGAAAGACTCGTTAGTTTTCTAAATTCAGCAAAACATAGGTTACCTTTCCAATAATTTTTTTGTCCTGAAATAGCTTACCCTGAGAGTTTTCTTCTTATAGATTTCAATTTCCATTAGTTTCTACAAGCCATACCATCGAGATCTTACAGAGTGTTCTCATTATCTCCATTGAATGAAATTGTTAGACTTGCCAGCAAAAGCTGTAGTTTAATCACTTGTCTCAATTTTTCTTGAAGATAAATGCTATAAACATCGGTCAGGGAAGCTGGGGAACCATTTGCTAGACTTTGTGTAATGGCTTGGTTGTCAATACTGCTGTCATTTGCCTTTAAATTTATTACGTGATCTGTAATAGAAATTTCTGTGGTGATTTTTCTTTTAAAAATGTACTGAACTGGGATATCTAACAACTTAAAAACATCGAATCAGTTCAGGTTGAGACCATGAGTGAGATTCCAGTGATCCAGATGATGAATGTGAATCAGTTTGGCAGCTGATAATATGGCCTCTCTTTCTAGATGACATATAATAGTTTCATAAAAGTAAATGAGATTGCTGGCACATCCAGGTTTAGTTTAGAAACATCTGTTTCAGCATACTAGGAGTTGTTCATATCACAGTGGTGAATTTTTGGTTATGTCAGTTGAATTCAGCAGAGCATGAAAATTAAATAGTTTTAGGAGCTGAACTGAAACGTGAAATGTTGGCATTTCATTGGATTTCCTCAATGCATTTCTGAACTTAACCCAACATATCTAATGTCTCTAATGTCGATGGACCATCAGATTTCCAGTGGACAGAGAATATGGAGATCAAACAGTCTTCCTCTCTGCATGCTATGAACATTTTCTTCACCTCCCGTCGAGTGCTGGATGCTTAGTATCAGTTCAGATATTAGCAGCACAGCATGGTGACAGAGTCATGTTTAGATCTCAAGGATACACACAAACATAAACATACATAAGCACAGCCTGGCAGGGCTTGAGGAGATTTTAGCATGACACACATTATTACTAAAATGAGACAATGGCGAAACACTGTCAAGACAAGGTTCAGTGACAAATTAGGATTTATAGGCTGTTGAAAAGGAGAATTTGTTTAATTCATATATGTAATTATTATTCGTTTTTTTCATACTCCTAAAAACCATCTACAATTAATTTAAAATAAATGATTTAACACATTGACAACTTGTAATTGACACAAAATATTTCCTTGTCATTACTTCATATGTTCTGACCAAAAAGAAAACCAAATACTGTATTCATAAATCAAATAGTTTTGCTTTGAATACCCGGAATGTGTCAAAATGTAATCTAACATGTTTCATTGTGTTCTGCTTCCCTGTGAATGAAGCTCTGCCCTTTTCCCAGCATCTTATAGATGCTTTGACATTTCTGACATTTACGTTTTCAGACATTTGTTGGACATGGATGTGTAATTTTATAATAAATAAATAATAAAGATTTATTTTGACAGGCTGAACTTTAGATTCCTAAAGTTTGATGCATGGGTCCTGAATTGTTTTATTTATTTATTTTTTTAAGAATGCTTTAAAATTCTTAAAAATGTTCATAAGAGGATTTTTATGTATTTCTACATTTGCCAGATGATGATGATGAAAATACTACTACTAATAATAATAATAATAATCATAATAATTACTATTTTTATTATATATTATGAAGACATCTATTTTGTTCACATCATAAAATAATCAGAACAAACTTGACACATAAGATAAAAACAAAAACAATTTTAGCATTTAACATGACAGGCAGACCAAAGCTATTTACAGTAGCAAATCTGTTTTGTCCAGTTTAAATTAATTACCATATGTGGTCAAATTAAACACTGAAGCTGTCAATTGTATCAATATACTGTAATTGGTCATGATGTTGAAGATCATATAAAAAGAAAAAGTTAAGAAGAAAGTTAACATTCTTAAAAATTAAAACCTTAATTCCAAAAATTATGTTTTTTTAGCAAAGCCATAAATTAACTTTTTGAGGTTCCCCAAAGGCTCTTTAAGTTTAACGTTTTTAAGAGAACCATTTTAAATTATTTTAAATACATTTTTAAATTAAAACAATGGTAGTTACGCAGTTTCTAACTGTTTACACATTTAAAATATGATTAAAAATAAATTGCCACCACTGATTAAAAATAAATTGATTGAAAAACCTACTTTTAATCTCACAGTTACTCATGATTTTACCATTTTTGTTTTAGCATTTGTTTAGCATTGCAAGAAAAAATCTAAATTGTGAGATATCTGAATTATGACATTTTTATTGCAATTCAGAGTTATATTAAAATCCTGATTTATATCACACAATACTGTATTTTAGAAGTCAGTTGTGTGTTACACAGAATTATAAGAAGTTAATTCGCAAGTTTATATATTAACTTTAAAATCTGAGTTACAAATTTGCAATTCTTTAAAGAAAGGTGTAAATTGTGAGATTTTACTGTGCGATAGAAAGATGCAGTTTTTCTTTCTTTCCTTTTTATATTAGGAAAGCAAGCTTCTATGCATAGTGATACACAAAAACGTGGCCAGTCAAAAAATGCCAATAATCAAGTCTGCCTACACAAGATTATTCAATATCAAGAGCTTAAAGAAATAAGCTGCATTCAACTTAATAATGCATCAAGTTTTCCAGTTTCTTTTTGCATATGGTAATGATGGATCTGTGCAGATTTATCGAGGATTAGAGATGAAGCAGAACTTAGAAAGTAGAGCTCAGCAGATACACACTTGCCTAAGTTTTTGTCATTTGAATATAAATGTACATATAGGAACAAAGGTTTGATCCACATCGGAAATGGAATTGCACTTTTAAAATAAATTGAATGTAAGAATATATGCATGCATTAGATATTTATAGGTTCCGGTAACACATCAAAGGGCAACGATTTTAGGGGTTTTATGTTTGACAAGATATCACAGAGCACATGCTGTCCATTTTCAGACAGCCACATATAAATGTTTCAGTATAAATAACCAGGGAAATGAGAAAGAGAAAAAGCATTATCTCCTGTTCCACCCCTTTGCCTGCCCTGACAGGATTACTGACATGCTCTCCCGTGACATGTATTACATTCGTCTCATCATGTACCTAAATATTGTACTCTTCTCTCTGCCATAGCACTGGTGCAAATCTAAAAAATTCCTAAATGTAATTGGATGTATTTTTTTGAGAGATACATTAAATAAATGGCTCGGATGAAGGCAAATAAATAAATAAAATATCCCCGAATAAACCAGGAACCACATCAAAATTAAGTATGAAATGAGACTGTCCTTTGTTTGCTTGTAATTACGTAATATTTTACACAGCAGAACTGACAAGCAAATCCCACGGCATCTTTTAATTCATTAATCAACACAAGCGCTGCTTTCATTTCAGTGGATGTTCCTTTTAAAATCCGCTTTGCTCGACCCCGAAAGCAGCTCAGTGGCAAAAACAGCTCCCAGATTAAGCAAAATTACAGGCCTGGATGGAATCAGGTCAATAAGGCTCCAATTAAAATT
This sequence comes from Danio rerio, assembly GCF_052040795.2. Lineage (NCBI taxonomy): Eukaryota > Metazoa > Chordata > Actinopteri > Cypriniformes > Danionidae > Danio > Danio rerio. The sequence goes on from NC_141037.1 coordinate 29,656,842, forward strand.
CGTAGGCTTTTATTATGAGATTGTAAAATATGTGCTAGGAATTTGTCTTTTTGCATGACAAAGAAATGTATTCAAACAAATCATTATTAACGAACCTGATTTAAATAAAAGTTTATATATATATATATATATATATATATATATATATATATATATATATATATATATATATATATATATATATATATATATATATATATATATATTATATTATATTATATTAATCAGACCTCTTAGTTTTTTTCTTTTTTCTTTATTTATCTTTTCTTTTAATATTATTATTATTATTGTAATTTTGCACAATAAAAATTACAGATTTTGTAATTCTAATTCCCTGAAATTTGCTGACAATTGTCTTTGGACTGTGGGAGAAACCAGAGCATCCAGAGGAAACCCACGCAAACATAGGGGGAACATGTAAACTCCACACAGATATGCCAACTGACCCACCCAGGGCTCAAACCAGCAACCTTAAGCGTTCGTGCTACCTATTGCGCCACCATGATTCTATCTTATTTACGATATTAGTTAGCCTACCATGTAAGGTGTGCAATCTGACACAGTGACAATGACACAAATCATAAAAATAAAGCTTCTTTATTTTGGTCCTTAAGACAGATCTAAAATGGTAGGGATTAAGCCAAAGGAAGGCTGTATAATTTTTATGCACTTACATTTCTCTCGTTTTCATTATGTTTGCTAAATTTGATAAAGTGCTTCACAACCACGCTGTAATTTTTTTAAAGACAGTTCAACAACAACAACAACGATTTAAAAATCCTTATTTTCTTTCGCTTTTTCTTGTTCACTTCAAAAACATCTGTTGCACTGATCTAAAATTATTTGTCAGTAATACAAAAAACATTTAGTTGGGTAAACATAAGATTATTTTTTAGTTTTCTGGAGCGGTGAACTAGTCTAACAAAATGTTTTTATTGTGCCAACTAAAAATGTTTTGTCAGCAGAACTGAAATGCCTGAAGTTGAGAGAACAAAAAAACATAACCCTTATTTCCTTTTGGTGTACTCTGCATTCTTCATTCATTTTCACCTTTAATTGATAGGACAGTAGAGAGTGTAGACAGGAAAGCGTGGGGAGAGGAGAGACAGGAAGGATCAGTGTACTGTAGGACCTCAAGGCGAGAAGCAAACTCAGGTCGCTGTGAACACCTGAGTGCCTTGTCGACGCACTAACCACTTCATTACTGGTGCCAACGTGTACACTGAAAAAATTTATTCAGAGATGATTCTTTATATTTGCTCAATTTTTTTTTACGTTAAGTAGAACATTATTAAACTTAATTTGTTTGTTTAAATTCAACACAAATAAATTGTTTGCAACAGTTCTGCATGCAACACTTTTTTCAGAGCTTTTGAAAACATCAGTTGTACTAACCAAAAATGTCTAAAGTTGAGTGAACAAACAAAACTCTTGTGGAAACTGGTGCTAAGAAATAATACATTATCATAACAAACAAACATAGTTTGCATAACAGAGACAAATGTTAACAGAACATTTATTAGACACAGAATTAGAAATAGGACAGGAGGTAAAACAACAATAATGGTAAACAAGACAAGGGTAAAAACCAGCAGATCAAACAGGGAATAATGCTTTGTAATACTTTACATTTTTTTCAATTAAACTATATGTTTGTTCTGATAGTGTATAATTTTTTAGTACCAGTTTCTCCAAAAGTTTTTCTTTGTTCACTCAATTTAAGACATATCAGGTCAGTGCAACTGATGTTTTAAAAAATTGAGTACACATCAGCGCCAATGGTGTAGTGGTTTATGCGTCCACATATGGCACTCCAATGTTCACTGTGACCTGAGTTTAATTCCTGCATCGAGAACAATCTTTTTCCTCTCTCCTTTCCCCACGCTTTAATGTCAAGGATTGTGTTTTTTTCATTCACTCAACTTCAGACATTTCAGTGCCGCAGACAAAAAAATGTTCAGTTGGCACAACTTAAAAAGTTTTGTTACAGAGTAGTTCACCTCCCTAGAAAACAAACTATCTTGTTAACCCAATCTAATGTTTTTTTTTTGTATTACTGAAAAATAATTTAAAGTCAGTGCAGCTGATGTTTTAAAAATTTGAGTGAACAAGAAAGAGCAAAAGAAAATAAGGATTATGTTTTTTTTGTTGAACTGAATTACATTTTTTACAGTGCATGATAAATTACATTTTACAAAAATAATAATATATAACTATAAGCGGTGTCAAAATAATTTGTTTCTTTTGTGTACCGCGATGCAGATGGAAACAGTTCGATATTGTTTCAGTAATAGATCTTAACCGGTTATTACGTACTGATGTCATTTATCTGATATGCGCGATTATACATAGAATATGCACATAAAATACTATGGCAAAGGAGTCGAGGGCAAGAAATAAAACGCTACTACACCTAAAAATCAGATAATTGTGCACAATTCACTGCTTGTGAGTTTGCTGGACAGTCTGTTCTTCCCGCATCAATGACCAATCATATGAGTAGAACGCTCTGGTTAATAAAGTATTGCTATTAGTGGATTTGATTTAGAAAATCCACGTATTGGGAGGATTCGGTTCAGAAGCCACTTGTCTGAAAGAGTATGGAATGGGCCAATGAATTGGCAGCATAAGCTTGCGCAGGTGTGCTTCATTGCCAATTAACCCAGCATATAAGCACAGGTGGAGCAAGCAGACGCTATCCTTTTTAAGCTGAAGAGACTTTGCTAACAGCTAAGTGGAACGAGGGTTACTTTAGTAACCAGAGCGTTCCCCTTCGGGTGGGGAACTCCAATGCTATTAGTGGATTTGATTTAGAAAATCCACGTATTGAGAGAACTATGGAAAACGATATAATGACTGCACCTTACCAACGCCTCCGATGAGAGGATAGTCAAGCAAGCGTGACGCACCCACATCATGGGAGGCGTGGTCCTCCAACGTGTCCCTGGCCCTAACTTATCCCTCTTCAACGGAAGTTTTACGGATTTGGGTATATTTTTTGGGAAGTCGCGAGTGTCTAGATAATTCTAGGAAAATATGACTACGTTGGGAAGCGTGCAATCCCGATAGGGAGGACGCTGTGGAGGCCATCTGCAACTCAGTGGGGAGATATGATGGCAAATACATATGAATTAGCCCTAAGGAGGGGAGTACGCATAATAAAAGGTGGTTTGCGGAGAGGGAAGACACGGGTCTTCCTGAGAGGGGGGACTGAACCGTGGCAGAGGAAGCATATGGGATCGCCTAGTGGGGATCTTGCATAGCGGTCACCTATACCCAAAACGCAGGCTGACCAGTGGGCAGACCTACAATGCAGTGGGCCAGCAAGTGACTCCTCCGCTGAGTCAGTGCTGGGGGCCTCGGAGGAATCTGCAGGGCTCACCTGACGGGGAACTTTACTGACAGATAAAAAGGCGCACATATCTCTGTGTTAGGGAAAATGGCGCAACAAGCATGTTTCAACACCTTCACCGAGTTGTTTCCTCAATCACCAAGGGTTACCTAATACCCTTGAGGAAACCGGCTCCACTCGCAGATTGTAAAACCTTGCAAATGTGTTGGGTGTCGCCCAGCCCGCAGCTCTACAGATGTCTGTTAGAGAGGCGCTGTGTGCACGCGCCCAAGAGGATACAATGCTCCGAGTGGAGTGCGCATGCACTCTCGGGGACACTGCTCACCACCGCTCTGATAAGCGAGAGAATGGCATCCACAAACCAGTAGGATAATCTTAGTTTCGATACGGCACTTCCCTGCTGCCGACCACCATAACAGACGAAGAGCTGCTCAGATGATCTAAACTCTGAGTGCAGTCCAGATAATACGCAAGGCGCGAACTGGACAAATAAAGAAAGGGCTGGGTCTGCCTCCTCTGGGGGCAGCGCTTGCAGGCTTACTACTTGGTATAAAACAGAGTGGTAGGAACCTTGGGCACATATTGCGGGTGGGGTCTCAGGACGTGGGAGAAGCCAGCCCAATTACAGGCACGAGTCACTGACCGAAAAATGCCTCCAGGTCCCTGACCCTATTTTGCTGTCGAGCTCTCTCAGACAGTACAGCATCAGCTGAGCGCGCTCTCCGGAGAGGAGCGCTGCCATGGTGACCGAGTCTAGCTCCAGCCCGAGAGAAGAGATCCTCTACACGGGGGCGAGTTTGCTCTTTTTTCGGTTGACCTGAAACCCCAACAGGTGAAAGTGCCGCAGCACTTTGTCTCTGTGCATAATCAATTGCTCCAAGAGTGGGCAAAAATCAGCCAGTTGTCGAGAAAATTGAGTATGCGGATGCCCGCGAGCCGAAGGGGCGCTAAGGCACCCTCCGCGTGCTTGGTGAGGACCCACGGAGACACGGGGAGGACTTTGTATTGCCAAGCTCGACCTTCAAACGCAAACCGCAGAAACTGATGGTGGCGAGGAAGAGTGGAGACATGGAAATACGCGTCCATCAGGTCTAATGCTGCAGACCAACCCAGAGGGTGAACGCACCGGAGGGTGCGCTTCTGCGTGAGCATTCCGAACGGCAGCTTGTGCAGACAGCGGTTCAAAACGCGCAGATCTGGGATTGGCTGTGACCCATCGCTCTTTTGGGCACGATAAAGTGCGGGCTGTGAAACCCACTCTCCATCTCGGCTGGAGGGAGCGGCTTGATTGCATCCTTCGCCAGGAGGACAGCAATCTCCTCTCGCAAGACAGGGGCGGACAGGGGGCTGACCCTGGTGAATACACACCCGTGAACTTGGGTGGCCGTTTCGCGAACTGAATCGCATAGCCGAGTCTGATTGTGCGTATGAGCCACCGCGAAGGGCTGGCCCGTGCTAACCAGGCTGGCAGAGCTCTCGCTAATGGAGTCATCGCTGACGTACCAGCAGTGGGGCAGCGCAAAGTGGGTGTGCTGATCCTCTCACTCCGCACCCAAGCTCCGGAGGGGAGGCTCGAGGGGTGGGAGAAAGGAGACCGTCCTACCAGCGCTCGTGAGCCACTGGCGAAACGCACCGAACCTGCGAGCTAGAGAGCACAGTGTCTCAGACTGGCAGATTTCAGGCTGTCACATCCGGGGAAATTGATGTTTTCATGGCAGTAAAAAGTGCCGTTGGAAATGGGGACCCGCCCTCCAGCGGGGAAAGAGCAAGTACCCTCTTCCCTAGATGACCTGTCCCAGGGACACTTCGCGGTCTGTTGCCGGACTTAGTGGCGTTCTGGGGAGGGGGGGCTGCCTGCTTCCGAGGTGCTCGATGCGCTCGCTTCGCCAGAGGCGTGTGCAGGTGCGGTGCAGCTCTCGTAGGCGGGTGCCTTCGGCGAGGAGCAGATATGGATGGTACGGCAGGCGGAGCGGGCTTACGGACCTGCCGATAGGTGACATCCCCCATCAGACTGCTCTCTCACCGCCTCGAATCCCTAGGTGAATTCACAGACGGTGTCGCCGAACATGCCAGCTTGGGATATGGGGGAGTCAAGAAAGAGGACTTTGTTGACTTCGCGCATATCAACCAAGTTTTAGCCAGGGGTGGCGCTTCTGGACCACTAGTGTGGACATCGTCCTCCCCAACGCACACGCAGCGAACTTAGTGGTCCGCAGAGCAAAGTCGGATGCGGTGCGAAGCTCATAAGCCTGGGTTGGACCCACCCTCGTGCAGCTCGGCCAGCGCCTGCGCTTGGTAGCGCTGGTAGGTGGCTATCGCATGTAGGGCGGAAGCAGCCTGGCCCGCAGCCTTGTAAGCTCTAGCTCCGAGGGAGGCTGATAACTTACAGGCTTTGGATGGGAGATGAGGCAGACCCCGCCAAGAAGAGGCGCCACGCGGACAAAGATTGAGGAATCAACCTGAGGAATCACCACATACCCCCTGGCCGCTCCACCATCAAGAGTGATGAGGGCGGAAGGACACGCAACACGAGCAGAAAAAAGTTCCCTTCAAGACTGCGTGAGCCTACTGTGCACCTCTGGGAAGAAGGGGACAAGAGGCTTTGAAGGCTTTGCCCTTTGGTCCTCTACGTAGCACCCATCTAGTCGGTCCAGCCGCGGAACTGGGGGATAAACCATCTCCAACCCACGGCCGAAGCAGCCCGGGAAAGCACGGCTAACATGTCCGTTTCAGGATCCGTTTTGACAGTGCTCACCTGCCCGGAGGGGGCGAGCGGGTCTGGATCATCATCGGACAATGAAAGCCCACCCTCCGATGCCGCGGTGGACGTCTGGTCTCCGGTGTCATCGAGCGTAAGGGCTACCATCTGTTAGACGGATCGCTTCCCCCGCCCGAAGCTTGGATGGATCGCTTGGAGGAGCGGGAGGTCCGCGGGGCCGTGGGCGACGGATTATCTCTCGCTGAAACCCTCAGATCTTCCCAAGTGCCCGCTGCAGAGCAGGGGACAACTGGGGTGGTTTGCCCTCTTGCAAAGGCTAGCCGCGATCTTTACTGCGCAACAGTCATGCCATCGCAATGACGACATGAACTGCCTGCGAGCAGCGCATTAAGATGCTAGACCCCCCAGGCATGCAACGCAGTGCCCGTGCCCATCATCCGAGGACAGGAAACCACCGCATCCAGAAACACACACTCGGAGTGCCATCCTGAAAAGGACGTGCTGCACGACTGTGTTGCTCTCTTTGTGAAGTTGCAACTTTATATCCACCGCTCTAGAGGACCAGACCCAAAGAACGCCAGGCAAGGGAGAAACCCAGCTTGACCGTCTGCTGCTGCGTGTACACACTCTGGACCGGGAGAATGCTCTCGTTCGCTCGGAATCGCTGGATCACAGCAGGTGGAACCTCTCATCGACTCGATCAGAAAGTCTCTGAAGCGAAAAGGATAGCGTCTGCTTGCTCCACCTGTGCTTATATGCTGGGTTAATTGGCAATGAAGCACACCTGCGCACGCTTACGCTGCCAATTCATTGGCATTCATTGGCCCGTTCCATACTCTTTCAGACAAGTGGCTTCTGAACCGAATCCTCCCAATACGTGGATTTTCTAAATCAAATTCACTAATAGCATTGGAGTTCCCCACCCGAAGGGGAACTCACTTGATAGCGCTTAAAGCAGGGGTCACCAATCTCGGTCCTGGAGGGCTGGTGTCCCTGCAGGGTTTAGCTCCAACTTGCCTCAACACATTTGCCTGGATGCTTCAAGTATACCAAGTAAGATCTTGATTGGCTTGTTTAGGTATGTTTGATTAGGGTTGGAGCAAAAATTTGCTGGACACCGGCCCTCCAGGAACAAGTTTTGTGACCACTGGCTTAAAGCAAGCGGGATAAAATTGACATAAGTTTATTTGCTATAAATGCTCATGTTGTCTTCTGTGCATGCATTGGAGTTTTGTCTAAAACATTCAAAAAGATTGTTTTCTTTGAACAGGTAAAAATTAAAGGTACAACTTCATATATCTGACTGCTTTTATTAAAGAACAAAATTGTATTACAAATAATATATAAATAAATCTATTTATTTTAATAAAAATTTTTGTTGTGTTGTGAAGAAAAAATCTAGTTATGGATGGAACGCATCGTTAGTGCACTGTGATGTACCAAGGTATCAAATTGAACCTAATTGATGGCATGATAATCGTAACTGAACCGTGAGACCAGTGTAGGTTCACACCCCTAGTTACAAAGCATGCCCACATAGTGTCCATTCTTTTGCATATGAACCATAGTATCTTATCACAAAGTCTTACATTGAATTCTTTCTGCAAATTTGAAAAATTATTGTACACTCAAGGTCAAATGCCACAAAATCTAGCCAATTCTCAGCTGAACTCTCTCCTTTCTAATCTGCTCCCTTGATTCCTCTCTCATCGCTTTCTTCTCTTTCAACTTCCACTCATTTCTCAGACTTTGGAAGGGCATTTTGTTGTTTGCCACTTTCCTGGAAGGTGATGCCAATGCAACTCTGCACAGCTGTGGTTTGCTAATCCTCACAGTGGGGCATGATGGGATAGCCACCACGAAGGCGCATCCAACACATGCTTATAAAACAGCAGGAATATTTTGCAGTATATCTTATATTCTAACTTGATGTTAGAATCATTCATTAGAGGGGAAAAATGCAGAATGGCTTTAAATGAATTCCCTTACAGTCCAAATTCTTTGTCTGTGCATCTTTCTGTACATTGTAGATATTCACTTACTCCTCTGTTTTTTATTTATTGTTTTTTTTAAACCCCTGGGACTTGGGGATGTGCCTTTAAGTGTGTTTCCCTCTTTCATGTCATCTAGGTTTGTTCTCATGGGGAAAGAGTTGCATCAGTAGTCACACAATCCCACTGAACTGCACAGTCACAAGATAACAAGCACTGCCCTCGGAGAGCTTCAGGGAAAGGTTAGTGATGCTACTGGATATGATATACTGGATATGATATACTCAGTTTAATAGAGTATTGTGGGGCAAAAATAGTAGTTCCTGATGCTCATATGGCAGAAAAACAGTACCCTCAGTGATAAGGTCTTCTTTTTAAAATGGAAGATGGTATAGCCTATAAGCAAGTCTTGAGGAATTTCAACACCACTTGACATCCTTGACAATCATGCATTTTTTATGGAAACAAACAACTTGACATTTTGTACAAGGTTGGAGTAACATGAGGGTTTTCATAATAAATTCTTAATAGTATTAATATGAGTTAATATTTAATACAATTTTGTCAGTTTTGCCAACATAAAATATTACATAAAGATACAGCAGCACGTTTCAGATCAACACACAGCACTGTTTTCAATGATATGTGTTTTGAACAATTTGAACATTTGAACAATTCCCACTTTAATCTGCCATTCCGGCAAAAAATAATATATAATAGGGGCACTTTCAAAATGTGCACATTTTTTAATTAAATGAATATATGTTGTGGAGGCACAGTGGCTCGGGGGTTAGCACGTTCACTTCACAGCAAGAAGGTTGTTGGTTTGAGTCCCAGCTAAGCCATTTAGCATTTCTTTTTGAAGTTTGCATGTTCTCCCCGTGTTCTTGTGGGTTTCCTCCAGGTCCTCCGGTTTCCCCCCAGTCCAAAGCAAGATTATAATAGTTTTGAATTTTTCATTAGTTTTAGTTTTTATTTCGTTTTGACTTTTTGTTTTCAAATTCGGTTGGTTTAAAGTAGTTATTAGAGGTAGATTTATTAGTTTTTATTAGTTTTTGTATCTTGAAATTGCTTAGTTTTAGTTTAGTAAATTAAGATATTTGTTAGGTACATGATAAAAAGTTATCAAAATAAATATTTTATTATAAAACCTCAACCAAAGTTAGGCTAATTTTTTTTTTTGACAAAAGCCCAGCAAGAAAGTCGCTGATTTGGCCCTTGGCTGTGTCAGTTGGCATTATTGTGTGAAGTTTGCATGTTCTGCCCATGTTTTCGGTGGCTTTCTTCTGGGTGCTTTAGTTTCCCTCACAAGTCCAAAGACATGCGGTACAGGTGAATTGGGTAGGCTAAATTGTCTGTGGTGTATGGGTGTGAATGGTAGTGTATGGATGTTTCCGAGTCATGGGTTGCAGCTGGAAGGGTATCAGCTGCGTAAAACGTGCCTTATAAGTTGGTGGTTTATTCTGCTGTGGCGACCCCAGATCAATAAAGGGACTAAGCCAAAAAGAAAATGAATTAATTAACACTATCATCTACCACTACCGTCTACCCATCCTCAAATTCAAATACAACAGTCCACAAGAAGCAGCCATCAGTACAATATGTGTGCACGGCTGCTTCTGAGGTTAAAACACAGTAGTGATGGGAATCTTGGATCTTTAACCGGATCTTTCATGTTCGGTTAACCATATGCTGAATCACACATGCGCAGTATTATCGGTTCACAGCTTCTCAAATCTGATCTCAGTGTACTGTTCTAATAACTGAATAACTCTGTATATATTGGTTTATTTCGAGTCAAAGAGGCTATCAGGCTTGTAAAATAAGTTGTTTGTGGATAAGTGCTTAACGCTACTGGAGATGCGAATTGTTTCAAATGATTCAGTTCAATTTCAGTTCAACCAGTTCACTTAAAAGATCCAATAAAAAAAAAAAATCGCGATCTCAATCACAAATACAGAAATAAAACCCATTATTGGGCACAAATGTGTTAAATGAAGTGTCTGCTTGTGTCATATTTAATGTTGTCACCATGCTGCTGTCATTTCCAGCCTTTGTTTTTGTCATGGGAGCAACAGCAAAGATGACTGGAGAAGGAACGGCTTGATCTGTCCAAAGGCATCAGGATTACATACTCTGAGATTTTTAAAAACTAATTTTTAATTATGAGAGTGTATGTGTGTTTCCCAGTACTGGGTTACGGCTGGAAGGGCATCTGCTGCATAAAACATATGCTGAAATAGTTGGTGGTTCATTCCACTGTGGCCACCCCTGATAAATAAGGGACTAAGTTGAAGAAACATAAATGAATGAATGAAAATATATGCTGCCTTTGTTCAAAAACTTTACTTTCCCACTGGCTCCAATGAACTGAAGCCTTTAAGCATTCCAAACCGATAGTGAAAAGTGGTCCACACAAACATTTTCTTACAAGAGAATCAACTTATAGCAAAGTGTATGTGTTGCTTAAATAACTCTGTGCATGCATGTTGTACTAAACTGCCAATAGGATCTCTAATAGGCATATAGACATAGTCAATACTATTGCACCACTGCAGTCTGTCTATCTACAACAACAACAAAAACACTAAAGATAAACCTGCTGCATTTGTTTTTCTTCAAACAAGTCAGATTTTATATGCCACTAGCTCTCTTTAACATTTATCATATCTGACACAGCAGCAGTGAAAACCAGCATCGAGAGGTCTACAAACAGTAGGACCCCAAGGGGCTACCCATGTGCATATGTGTATGTGTGTGTGTGTACACTATTTTCTGTATCAATTTTCCACTACTTTTCTTTTTTCCATTAAATAAACCCCCCAAAGGTGGTAGAAGAGAATCTATCCTCTGGTGATTTCTGAAGTCATGCTTGACTGAAGAGATATAAATGTGAAATGTTTCCATCACACACACACACACACACACACACACACACACACACACACACACACACACACACACACACACACACACACACACACACACACACACACACACACACACACACACACACACACACACACACACACACACAAACACAGGCAATTCCAGATCTCAGCAAGCACATTAATATGAAAGGAACTCAACTCTGTGAAGGTCCTCCTTGCTTCTCAGGTCTCAGCGAGGGCCATGTGTTAGGGGATAAGGTGTCAGTTTGAGAACTAGTTAATGTGGAGAGAGGGAAATTAGAGGTGCTGATGCGAGCGAGAAGTGGCTTGGCTCTCCAGGGTCTCCTGCCTGCAGACCAGCAGTCGATTCAGAGCCGCATTAGAGATGCTCTTTTCAAGTCTTTTTTTTCTGCAAGACTTCAGAGCCAAGTTTACAATGGAAACTCGTTTCATTTCAGTTGAGCTCATGGGATGAAACTTGAACAAGAGACCATATAGACACCTTTGTGGCTTTTACACACAATTAAATTTCAATTGGAGTTGATTGCATTCATCTTCAAACAAAAGGACAATTATGGTTCTTTACAAAGGCACTAGACAATCATGTCTAAGTAGCACATCACTCTCAATGTTAAATGAAAAAAGACTGCTGGATTTATGCATACTGCTCTGTACATGTTTGATTCTGCTTCAGTACCATTTATCATATGTTGGAAAAGTGTGAGCATATGAGTTAGATGTATGACATCTATTCTGTAAAAATGAAATTGCAATTCATCATATACCGGGTTGTTTGGGTCATGCTACTGAAGGGATATTCACTCTAACTGATTTTCACCAGCAAAGCGGCCAGATGTCATTCATTTTTAATGAGCTGCTGATTTTTGTAGGCGATTAAACTCATCTGTATGCAAATAAGAAGCAATACAATGTGCCAACCACCAATGAATGTGAAAAAAGTGATCCATTGCATGATACGTGAAAACTGCATTATGAATACATTATGGAGATGCAGTAGTAAAAAAGGGAATTTAACAGTTTGCTGATTCTGCGGTTATTTCGCATAGTGGACTTCATTCGATGGCCATGAACAATGCATACTTTAACTTCCCTGCAAACACTATAGTTTGTTTGATTTTCAACATGTGAAGAAGATACTGCTTTCTATGCTGTAGGAGGACCCAAACTGAAATGGTAAAAACCAATTGCTTTGCTAGTGTTCAAATCACTGTGTTTGCAAATGCTAAGAAAACTTTTGTAATTAAAATATAAGGGGTTTGGGAGTAACGTTTTCATGGGTTCTAGAACTGTCAGGGGAAATAGCCCCTTTTTGGCATGTTTGCACTGCAGGAACAGGGAGTGATTTTAATTTACAAGAAAGAAGTTCACTTAGTGGCAGACCTGTGTATTCTGCTGCTGTGACTCATCTGCTTCAAGGATGGATGTGTTGTGTTGTGTGTTCAGAAATGCTTTTTTGCAGACCTTGGTTTGTGTATAATAAAAAGTTATTTGAGCTACTGTTGCCTTCCCCTCTGACCTTTGGCATCATCAAGGCCTTTTCACCACATAATTGCCATTTACTGCATATTCTGTAACCCCAAGAAAAGGGTGTGCTTGAAAACACCAGTTGATCAGCAGTTTCTGAAATATTCAGACCTATTTGACACAAACAATCCTGCCATGATCAAAGTCACTTAAATCCCCTTTCTTTCCCATTCTGGTGCTCAGCAGATCCTCTTGATCACCAACACACCAAAATGCATTGAGTTGCTGCCTGTCATTGGCTGTTTAGATATTTGTGTTAACAAGCAAATGACCTTAAGCAAGTGATCAGTAAGCTATACATTTATATAAATGCAGGAGCAAGAATGCATCATGTTGTCTTGAACTTTTCAACAATTACTTTTTCACTGTGGCTTCATGAACTAAATTATCAAACAGCATTTTTATGAGCTTATACTCCAGGTACTGTAAATAATATCTGACTACACAATACAAACCATTGCATCACAGGAACATTACAACAAAGGAAAGGTAGGTGGATGTTTAGCAGGTTACACAATAGTGCAAATAAACAGGATAAATAATTAATTTGTGCACATTAAAAATACACTGTTTCATAAGTTGCCAAAAGGCTATTACATTTGCTTTAAGGCAAGGGTTGTGTAGATACTTTCAAATAATTATTCAGTTGGCCTTGAAGTATGGATTGCTAGTAGCCACAAAGGATTGTAGTTGCTAAATCATTTTTTGACATACTGTATAGATCAGTGCTACTCAGAGAGTTTTGCTTTAGTCAAACACAACTGAACAAGCTAAACATAATGCTTTTTTCAGCTGCAAGGAATATTGTACTGTCAGAAAAAAAAGATTTTATCCAATATAACTAAAATGAAAAGACTGAGTAATCAGTTGAATCTATACATTAATTGGGAGAAATAGATTAAGGCCAGGTAGACTGGGAAAACCGAGAAAACCATTAAGGTTTATCTGATTCAGCCTGTTAATGAAATGAAGAACTTGTTCCATGTGTATATTTAATCTTAAGCTTTAAGTTTAATCTTAAAGTTTAAAGTTTGTTCATACTGGAAGAAATGCATACATTCCAATGTACCAGATAAACTCACTTGCCACTTTATTTGGTATACCTTACTAGTACTGGGTTGGACCCCCTTTTGCCTTCAGAACTTGCCCTAATCCTTTGTGGCATAGATTTAACAAGGTACCAGAAATATTCCTCAGATTGTTGTCCATATTGACATGAAAGCATCACGGAGTTGCTGCAGATTTGCTGGCTTGACATCCATGATGCTAATCTCCCATTTCACCACATCTCAAAGGTGCTTTATTGAATTTAGATCTGGTGACTGTGGAGACCATTTGAGTACAGTGAACTTATTGTCATGTTCAGGAAACTAGTCTTGAGATGATTCGCTCTTTATGACATGGCGCATTATCCTGCTGGAAGTAGCTATCAGAATGGTAATCTGTGGTCATAAAGGGATAGATATGGTCAGCAACAATTCTCAGGTAGGCTGTGGCGTTGACGTGAAGCTCAATTGGTTCTGGTCATGTTGTTGATGCCAAATTCTGACCCTACCATTTGAATGTCACAGCAGAAATCAACATTCATCAGAAAAGGCAACGTTTTTCCAATCTTGTATTGTCCAATTTTGGTGAGTTTGTGTAAATTGTAGGCTCAGTTTCCTGTACTTAGCTGAAAGGAGTGGCACCTGGTGTGGTCTTCTTTTGCTGCTGTAGCCTATTTACCTTAAGCTTTGGCATTCTGTGCGTTCAGAGATGCTCTTCTGCAAATCTTAGTTTTAACGAGTGGTTATTTGAGTTACTGTTTCCTTTTTATCAGCTCGGAGTCAGGCCTATTCATCCTGATACCTCTGTCGTCAACAAGACATTTGCAATCACAGAATTGCTGTTCACTGGATGTTTTCTCTTTTTCAGACCATTCTCTGTAAACCCTAGAGATGGCTGTGAATGAAAATCCCAGTAGATCAGCAGTCTCTGAAATACTCAGGCTAGCCTGTCTGGCACCAGCAACCATGACATGTCTAAAGTCACTTAAGTCCCCTTTCTTCCTCATTCTGATGATCAGTTTGTAGCAATAGACCATCTTGACCATTTCTTCATGCCAAAATGCATTGGGATTGTGCCATGTGATTGGCTGATTAGAAATTTGCGTTCATAAGCAATTGGACAGGTTTACTTATTAAAGTGGCCGGTGGATGTATATACTGATATTTTTCTAAATTCTAGTTACCTTATCTGAGATTCTTATTGGTTTTTAATGGAACACATAATTATGAATAAATTAATAAAATATCAACTCATTGAAATTTCGTTGCTGTTTTTCACATATTTTGAATTACTGAATACTAAGGCATTTGTGAAAAAAATACTCAGTTGTTTACCAAAGATTTCTAAAAAGCTGTCAGTGTGCTTTAACTGCTACATCATGATTTTTAATCTCATCATTTTCACTCAGTAAAGCCCTAGATGTATGAATAAACACTTAATTATCACATTGGTTCATTACATAAACATATGGTGAATTAGGGTAATCAGAGGCACCTAAGATCTGTTCACATTAGATTGCATTACTCTGATATGCATCTTGTTAAATGACTGGATAGCAGTAGGGAATATCACACATAGAGAGAATGTTGTTTTTGGAAATCTCACCCTTCTCTGTGGGTGGTTTGTCACATTAATGGATTAAGAATGGAAGTGGGGTAGTAGACTAAACAATATTTATTTCTTATTGCCTGTTACAGTACTAGCGCACACCCACTTTTGGCAGCAAACCAATGGGAAGCCAAAATAATAAAATAGAGATTCATGCCATCCCTGTGAGATCTGGTCTTTGCAATTAGTGGTGGCCTCTGTTCAATAGATGAGGATTAGACTTGAGTCTTCACTCAGCACCAAGAGATTTTCATTTAATTCCACAGAGCTGTGTGTTTACACTAATTATCCTCCCTATTGCTCATTGTGCAATCAATTGGTGGAAAGATTTTTCAAGAGCATTTTTGACACCACTCTGGGGAAAGGGGGGCAAGTTGTGCCAGGCTTTACTTGGGATGCTCTTTAGGCAAGTGGGTAAAACAACCTTTATCATTATAAACAGTTTATTCCGTCCTTAATTTTGTACTCTTAATAATAATTTGAATAATGTTGTGACTTTGTCCTCAGAAAGTCAGATATTCTGCTTTGAAAACATGCGTATATGCTGGAACATCTGTCTTTGTTAACCGCGCAATGCCAATTTAGCCAATTATATTTGAGCACCCCGGGTTGCATTTGTGAAAAACAGCAAATTTCTTTCATTCAGTCAGAAAGGCTCTCAAAGTATGCGTTTTTGACCAAAATGCGACCACCGGTGGACAGTAGCAGCCTCAAAAATGGGACACAGCTTCAGAGTTCAACATGAGGTGGTTATTAATTAGCAAATAAATCAAATGTAACGAATGCAAACATTAGGTTACATTGTTACAATTGTTTGTTACATTAGGTTACATTGATACATTGTTTGTATTCGTTACATTATGCATTCGTAACAATTTGTAACCCGTTTCCTAACAATACGCTATGTGATGAGATTTGCAGTGATGAGCAATTTGGCTGTTTGCACCAGACAAAGCACAACAGAAATTTAATTACTGTTGTTCAGAAGCACAGAATAGTGCACTCACTGCACTACAATAAAATGGTAAGGTTTATAATCTAATTAATACATTAATATCGCATACTGTTGAATGAACATGACTTAAATCAGTCATAGGCTTGATAATCAGGTGCACACTCCTGTTGGTGTTATCAATCTGGCAACCTGAGCTTGCGTGTGTTTTGAACAAGGCCTGCAATACCTAGTTCAACTACTAAATGTCAAGCTTACATACTGCACCTTTAAAGTTGTTTGTTTTTCTGAACCATTTTCATTAAAACCACACACAAAAAAACATTTTTAAAAATAATATATGTAGATGGTACAATGGACAAAGTTAATTAGACATTTTTATAAAAACAAGAAACCTTATGTAAAACTGTCAATTAAATGTACAAAAAAAATTGAAACAAAATGTACATGGTTTTACATCGATCCATAAATCATAACTCTTATATTGATATTCAGAAGAGTTTAATCTGATAAATGTGGAATGTTCTTATTGTTGTTTTTCCCTTTAAAAACATTAAACTCCTAGTTCATAGTGAACAAAGGACAGTTTACAAAAGATCTAAGCCAACTAAAGCATTGTAATTCCACATTCCATCCATCAAGGTGGCAGAGAAATATGAGATGTTGCTCCCTTCTTGCAATTTCCCAGGCTAGCGATGCTTCTTCAGTACAGAACTTCATGGGGAAAATCCTTAATGATTTGCTTTTGAAAGGCATATTTGTCCCTGCCAGCACTGCCTCAGATTCATAAAAAAATCTGGCACTTGGTCGCCCTCAAGTTTCTCAATGAGACTCCGTAATTCCCACATTTGGATGCAGAGCTCACTATCACTGACACACTTTACCCCTCAGCTAACACTTTGGTTGAAATGTCACATTTAATAATTCATGGCCAATTTTAGCCAAATAATTTACATGGTTTTGAACTTTTTATCACATTTTTGTGCTTACAGTTAAATTGTTGTCCACTCTGAAGGTCACTGAATAATTCAGAAAGAGGCATGTCTCTCCCCCCTCTTCCCAACTCTAAAGACCTTTTGATTTCCTTTTCTTAACATACAAATGGTGAAAACCCAACAGATTAACATGCTTCTTAAATCCTGCGCATTTACTTTTGACATCGATCAAACGAAAACACCACACTCATCTCTGCCCTTGGAGGTGACCTTTTACACTTTTGCAATTCATAAGTTTGCATTAGCACACAAGACACTTAACCCCCGGCACGAAAGAGATACACCGCTATCCCACTCCACATCTCTGTTTAAGAGTCTACAACATTTCTCACCCCGAGACTTGAAGCCTCTCATCCAGGTATTAGCAACTTGGTCTAGCTTTTTCATTTAGGTGCCTGACTGGAATAATAACATTTTTAAAAACCTCTGCATGTGCCCTGCAAGTTAAGAAGCTGATGAATTTTCATGAGCTCATCCCGCTGTCTGTACGTGGAGCTCACGGTGAATAAAACAACACCTCCGTAATGAAAAGATAATTATAGCCCACAAAGCTATTGAGTTTTCCAATAATCAGTTTATGCCAGGCTGCGTGTGAGGTGAAATGGGGGAAACAGAAGAGAAGGATAAAGAAAGGGAAACATGGGAGTCAATGAGAGGTTTGCCATTGTAAGATTTTAATTTCACACCTTACTTTACACGATTCAGACTAAAACAGTCCCCAAAGATGATGCTCGTGCCCTGGGGCTTCTTATACAAGCAGTACTAGTGTTAATTACTCTGCAACAAGCACATAGTGCATATCTCTTGATCTTTGTGAACACATTTTATTTGCAAAAAAAATCACTGTTTGGATATGTGGCGCAATTTCAGTAACATAATTAGAAAAAAAAAGTTGAATAAATAATTGATCCCAAAAGTTTATTTTTTTCTTTATTTCCTTAAATCTGTGAGAAGAGATGTCCCATGGCAATCTCAAATCATGGTAACAGAGTCCATCAAAACTTTTTTGACTTTTAACTTGGTCAGTTTTAGCTTGATGCCTTTTGATGTATCTACATCAAATTGTATATACTTGTGTCTATTCATTGGGGTGTGCGGTATGACCAAAATTCTATTCCATGGCAAGAGTAATTTAAATTCACAGTAATGATATATTTCATTATTTAGTTATTAAAATGGGTAGTTATTACAGAAAGACAACACAGCATTATAATAAATAAACTCAAAGGGCTGTATCATGCACCTGGCACAATAAGGCAAAAGAAGTGCACCCTAATTTTTCATGTTTTGCACCATGTTTTTTAAATAGCAAATCCATTTGCGCTACTTTGTGAACTCATGGGTGTGCCTGTCTATAAAGAAGGTGTGTAAGGAGCATTGTTGGTGAGTTGCTATTTTGAGAAATGCAAATAAACCACGCCGTTGACCAAGTGAAAGCCTGTCGAAAGTCCAGTGCAGAGCACGTTAGTTCATGTTTATTTATATAGCTCTTTTTTTTCACCTCCTTCATGTCTGGTGGGCTTTTTTCAATTTAGTCTTGACAAATTGCATTTTTATTATAATGTTATTATTATTATCAGTATTATTTATTATAAGCATATTTATATAAGTTTCAGTAAAAACAAGTTTACATTTGTCGGGTTTTTGAGATGTCTGCATTAGCATATTGGGCATCTGAATAAGGACGTTTGTTTGGATATAACTCATTTTTTTGACCACACTTTCTTATTATTGTTCATTTATTTGTTTGCTGGAAATTAGAACAGAATTTACAAATAGTTTTGAAACAAATATTTGCGCTTAACAAATGAAACATGTGGGCTAATGGCTGTCTTCAGTGGAGTCACTACAGTACTTTTTTTCTAATTCACGAAAGTAAAGAAGTAAAGTAGAGTAAAAGTAAAATAAAGAGAAAGTAAAGAGGCCAAATGAGGGTGGCTCATTCTTTATCTTCGTGGTGAAAATGGTCTGTTTAACTGTTTTCTCGCTAGTAAAGCATTAGGTTTTTCCATTCAGTTTTTCCACTTGCAAAGACGTCATGTAAAAAGCAAATGCACCATGGTGAGACGCAACTGACTCTTAAAGGGATTGGGAGATGACACTCTAATTTATTCGGACACGCCCTTAATGCTTACATGAGCTTTAGACTTTGCACCTAGATCATTAAAATAGAGCCCAAATACTCCAAATATTAAAAGGACTTCACCTTTTTTAGCTTTTATTTGAACCTTGTTAAATAAAAGTAGAGATCCACAATTGAATTTGTGTCCATATTTTTAGTATCTTTTTTGCTTAGTTGATGCTGATATCTTTTGTTTGTGTGTTTTTCAAGAAATGTTAATTTACAGATTAATTCACAGGTTAATTTACAGACTCGCATTTGAGATTTTTTTTCCCATAAGTGTTCGCTTATGATAATTTAAGATAAGACTTGTGATTTTATGACCTCAATAGATCCTTTGTTCCTAGAATTACCTTTTTTAGTGTAACACAGCAGGCCCTGAATACATTTTTAATGGGGCAGGTACTAGTACCCAGCAGGAGGCTGCTTTGGAGCGATATTGTAAAGAAAAATGATTAATAGAGCAGAGACTGAATTAAGCTCTGTATGATTGGTGTCACATCGAATAAGTCAACCTTTTTTCATATATTCTGACCAATATATGAAACAAGACCAAGCATTTCAGGACATAACTTCATGTTATTTGTAGGGCATGGCAAGGTAATATCACATTACAAACAAATGGCTCTGAAGACACACACACAAACAAGCAATGGGTCATATGACTGGTGGGATGTTTATAAGTACTGGCTTTGGATGGGTGTCATAGATAAGCAGCGGCATAGTCAAAAATCAAAACAAATGTTTTATTAGTTTGAAATTACTTAAAAATGGAGACCAATTCTAAACACTCTATCACATCTCTTTGGGCTGTGAATTTATTATTATTATTTATTTAGCTGTTTTGTTTTGCATTGGCTGACTCAAAGGTCCTTATTCTTAAAATAGACTTTACCCTATTCGAATATCTTCTGTCTTTTCCCTCCTGCAGTGAGTTAAGAGTCACGATCAATGAAACACGCCTTTCACATAGACTTTTTCTTTTGGGTTTGGCTGCTGCATCGATAATGTAAATAATACTGAAGTCTGATTTATGTTAAAAACCAAAGCATTGAAGGGCTGTTTCAGTGACTCTATAATTCCAGACACAAGTATGACCTTTGCTAAGCATTTACTCCAAAAATGCACACTTGCTGTTTCCTGATTATAAACAATCACTGGAATTATACAAATAATTAAAAAATAACACTGCTTTACATGGCTGTTGTTGTTGTTGTGCTGTATGAATAGTAAATAGACTGGCAAGTGCTGACAAATTGCTTGTGATAAATCAAACACATTAATGCTGATGTTTCTAATTTAAATGGAGAATAATGAGTACAACTGATTTGTACTCAGTAGAATGGCTTCTTAGTTAAGTGACTAATAAAAGACATGTAATAAGCAAGGAGTAAAAAGCTGCATGTTTTAATATTGTTATATATTATTATTATTTTATCTATGTACATTTTGAAAGGGAAATATAATAGTTAACGATAATGTAAAGATAATAGTCAATTAAATTCAAGTAGTACTGGATTGAATGCATTTAATTCTATACTTGGTAAACAATAAAGAGTATATTAAGTAGTTATAATTATACATAGAAAATCACTGTATGTGCATGTTATATATGTTATATATATATATGTATTTTTACTCGGTGTCAAACAATGAACTAAATTTATATTACCAACCAACCAAAAGATCAATTATACAAATAAGTTATCTGGAATTAAATACAATGAAGACACAAATAATTGAATGAACTATGCCAGCAAAAAGAATGAATAAATTAAAGCTATTAATAAAAAACTATTTAATAAAAGTAAATATTTTGTAAATTAATATAATAATGAATAAAATTACCAACAATTTTTTTTAAATAAAAATTAATGATAGATATGAATTAATACATTTATTAGGAATAAATAAAAATGTACTGCCTAATTACTCCCGTGTTTTCAAACCTTTGAGTTAATTTCCATTTTTAGTACAACTATCCATTTTAAAATGTATAATAAACAAACAATTAATAAAACTGAACTTTATTTTAATCTTAAATTAAATATAAAACAATTTATAATAATCAAAAAGGAATTACACATTTAAACATCAATGTATTTAGTTATGATAAATCAAATCAAATAATTAACAAATATTTACTTTAATAATACATGTAGTAATAATTATGAACCAAAAAATTATTTAATGAACTAAAATTGTCATTAATATTAAGCCCATTATTCAATATATACACACACATACTCTGTGGTCTTAATAATCCAGCACTCCAGACTGATCAGGAAGGTTTGTAGATGTAAGTGTTACTATTTTCCTATTCAGCTCTTCTCTTGTCTTGCTACACTTGACTGTTAATATAAGTTGATGACGGCCTTTAGAAAAACAGAAGCGTGTATTTAACCCCAATGGCTTATATGATTTCCAAGAAATCCTGCCATCTGAAGAGGCTTTCAGCATGAGAGCTGCTTATGAGGCATTCAGACATTACAAAAAAAAAAAAAAAAGAGCGCGAGAGAGAGAGAGACGCCACTTTCTCATGATCTTATGATCAGAGCAGGAGAGAGAGATTGAACTAAAAAGATAAACCGCAAAAGCAATGCAGAGAGACAGGAAGGACGAGAGAATCAAATCTTCATCATCTTATTTGGTTAGTTGTCTCTCTTGTTGACTAATTCTCCAGCTGAATGGAGCAGGAGGGAGTTTTGATCAATGCACAAACCCACCTCCCTCCCTCAATCAAAGCTGGATTACGCTGTGTGAGACAGAGCCTCCTAAAGACATTATTATCCAAGTCCCGGCTCGCATTATGAGGCTGTCAGCTCTCTTCATAGGCCTTAAGACACCCCATCATCCTCTTCACTCTGTATATCAACATTCTGCTATTGAAGTTTCTGAAATCTTCAATCTTTTTGTCATTTACACTGCAAGTCGATATGAACAAGGAGCAGTCCAAAAGGTCAGGTCATATGTAATTTCATAATCTGCTGAGGCTTGACCCAGCTGTACAATATAGAGTTTGTTAAAGCATTAACTATGGCAAACTATTTTACAGAAGCAAATTGACAATTGTAGAGATGGATTGACTAGAAGCATCAATAGCTGTGGAGATGAAACTGACTGATAAAGCAGCACAGTGTTGTAGCGTATTGAGTGTGAAATGGGACTCACATATGGAGTGTGTGTGTGTGTGTGTGTGTGTGTGTGTGTGTGTGTGTGTGTGTGTGTGTGTGTGTGTGTGTATTTTGTGTTGGCCACTCTTAGTATAGCACCGAGTTGGTTGTCCATCTGCTTGTTCACAGACTAGTTCAATAAAAGTAAAAGAAAAGAAAATGCCCACATGTGTTAAGCCTCTTTCTAAAAGCAAACACAACAAGTGTGTGGTATTACTATATTTTTATGAAATATATATTCTTTTCTGGCCAAAACAGCATCAGTTTGTCTTGGGAATGACAGATACAAGTCTTGCACAGTGGCCAGAGGGATTTTGAGCCATTATTCTTGCAGAATAGTGGCCGGATCACTACATGATGCCAAAAAATCCAAAGTGACTCAATAATATTTAAATCTGGTGATTGTGCAGGCCATGGAGATGTTCAACTTCACTTTACTTCACTTAAGTTCCCCGTCTTGCTGGTGTGTGTGCACCTAATACATGACTTCGCTTTCAGGATTCAATGTTTGAACCACTGGTTGCACATGGTCCTCAATAGTGGTTAGGTAGCCTTTGGCAGTGATGCGCCCATCTAGTATTGGGCCTAGGAAATACCATGATATTGCAGCTCAAACCATCACTGCTTCCCACCCATACTCCACATGCAACAGTCTGGGTGATACAATTTTGTGGGGCTTCTCCACACCGTAACTCTCCTAGATGTGGGAAAGGCAGTGAAGGTGGAATCATCAGAGTACAATACATGTTACACATTGTCCACAGACCAAAATTTTTGGTTGGAGCCATTGAAATCGACGTTTGTCATTGGCACGAGTGACCAATGATTTGGCTATACAAACATGACCATGTATATTGATCCTTCAGAGCTCCATCAGGAGAGTTGAGGTTTTATTCTGCAGTGAGTTGGGCAACTTGGGTTTTATGTTGTTTTGATACAATCTGGGTCAGCACTTTGACATCCCTTACTGATGGAATGTGCAATCAATGAATATTAACCACCAGGCTGGTCAAAGTTAGTGTAAATAATCATTATACTGATTTTATATCAAAATCAGAATGACATATAAAATAATTAATAAATGAAACATGAACATTTAAAACTGATATACAAACTTTTGCCATTTAGATACCCATGTAGTGTACAAGTTGCTGTAGGAGCAGTCTAAAAGGACAAGTCACATATGGTCACATTTAATTTCATAATCTGCTGTAGCTTGAACTATTTGTATAGTGTTCAGTTTGTTGAAGCCATGACAAAAGCAAATGATTTTAAAAGAACAAATTGATAATTACAAAGATGGATCTGCTGGAAGCATCAATAGCTGTGGATCAGACCGACTAAGAAAGCACCACAGTGTGCAGTGTTGCTCGTTTTCAAACTTTCTGAAAGTTTTATGAAAGAACATGATAGCTATAAATAATTCACTACCCAATGCCTGTCAGTAAATTGTGTTTAAATATTAAGGCTAGTTCTACCCTCAGCTTTGTTTTTCGAATTTTGGAAAATGGCAGACTTGCTGAGAAAAGTTTATGGAGGGTTTCAGCAAGAAAGCAATTAATAAATACATTTAATTACTTGATTAGTCAACATTAATTTTTAAATAAATAAATAAATACACACGCGTACACATACATTTTCATATAGTTTTTGATTAAACAAAATACTGGGATAAGTTTTACAAGACCATACTGTTTAAGCCAGGGGTGTTCAAACTCGGTCCTGTAGGTCTGGTGTCCTGCAAAGTTTCTTTTCAACCCCAATCAAACACTTGGGCTAGCTAAACAAGCTCATACTAGGCTTTCTAGAAACATCCTTACAGGTGTGTTGAGGCATGTTGCTAAAATCTGCAGGACACCAGCACTCCAGGACCAAGTCTGGACACCCTTGGTTAAACATTAAACATTCAACGTGATCTTTTTTTACTAGTATTTTTTGAGAGTAAACTGTTATGTTGCAATTGTATATGAGTTACTTTCTTTTGTAGAAAAAGGAAAAATTCAATGTTGATTCTGCTTTTTTTGGTGTTCAGGAACAGCCTTTATCCCTATTCACTTTCATTATATTACATTATAAATATAAAACATTGGACATTCTGAACATCTTCTTTGGTGTTAAACAGAAAAAAGAAGCCATAAAGGTTTGGAATGACATGAAGGGGATGTTCAGTTTTCTGTTCAACTGGCCCTTTAAGTGTAAACACTCAGATCTTCATTGTTGTTGTCCGACTGTAATACACTCTGCTAAGATGCTGCAAGAAAATAACTTGGTTTTGCTGAGAGAGAACATACTTTACAGAGCAACACAACACGATTGTTTGATTTGTTTTGCTCCCTTGCTTCAACTGGTCAAACCTCAAAGCACCAGGTCAAACAGAAAGAACACTGTCCATGACAAGCAGACAAAGTTAGAAAAGTAAGAAAAAGACTATCAATGATAATCTCGAAATGTAAGGAAGTTGAAATAATACAGTTCTGTACTATTCATCCAGATCAGTGATGGACAGACTATAAGCACATACAGTACTAATTTAACAGTACTGTACAGACACTCAGATAAAATAATTCTCCAGTATAAGCAAGTACTCAAGTACAAATTTATCTAATTAAATACAAATATTTTAATATTTGGGGGTGGGGGGGGGGGGGGGGAGCGTTTCCCAAAACCATTGTTAACCAACTTGCAAGTTCGGCCATTGCCAACATAATGTAGTTCAGCAATTAAGTGTTTTCTTGAATCCATCATTCCAATGAACATTCACAAACGTGTGAGGTATATTTTCTGACTTAAATAGATCTTTAAAATAATCATTTTGTTCATGACATGGACACAGTTAGCAATGCCAACTTTACTTATTATACATGGCTATATTTTTGCATTAAACCAAGAAGGGTTTGTAATTTTTTAAGTCTAGATAGGATACAGCTGAGGATGCACAGATCATTTTTTAACACTGTAAAACAATAATTCATATTTTTACATTACTGTGACGGTTGGGGTAGGGGTAGCCATTAATAAAATACAATAAATGGGAGATGTAATAAATAATGTAAATAAACCTCTTTAACTTAAATCTTTAACCACCTCTAACGTATCTTATCTAGCAACAATCGCTTGTTGATTACTTTAATTTACTTTTCTCTGATTACATATACAAGTGAAAGTATTTTCAAAAATATCAAATATATTCAAATATATTTATATAAACAAATTGTGTATGGATTTATGTATGTTTGTTTGTATTGTATTGTATTGTACTGTATGAACAAAAGAAAAAGTCTGTCGATTTATATTATGCTCATAATCGTGTATGTTTACATGTTTATATCGTGCTGCCGTAAAATACATAATTTATGGTAATACTTTTTATAGTTTATATGAGTATAATATTATACAACATTGGATGCAAAATTTACAATCTTGAAAGCACAAAGTTTACATTTTATTTAGCGATATTTTAATTTGGGCCTGTAATCATTTGTCTTTAAAAAATGTTTAATATTTCATTAACGTTTATGTTATATTTTTACTTTCTTAATTAAACATTTACCTTGAAGTTCTAAATGAAGTGCGAATATTAGCACATTTGAATGAGTGGATTTACTAGTGTATAATTTAAAATAACAAAATTTAATCATTTTAAGTCTTTTTCAAGCAATGTATTATTAGATTCAAATTTTACCAGTTAAAAGCGATTTACTATAATCACAGCAAGATAAAATCATAAATGAGCATAAGAAGATGTGATAAAAGAATAACTTCCTTAAATGTAGTCACAAATAATCACTGAATCATTTTTTTCAACTGTGAAATGACTTCCATGAAATATCTTGTAAACTTTATAGCATGCAACACCTTGCAGTATATTTCATTTACCTCAGAAAAGACATTCCGTATCCAACACTTGTTTGTTGATCCTTATGCTGAGAATATGCACTATAATACAAATAACATCTATTCTAAGAAATATGATCACACTGCTCAGATACAGTAGCTACTCGGATACATTTAGGCATGTATTATTTGCTATTCCTCACATCATTTCTCACTTTGCTTTGTACTTTTGCCAAATTTCACAAAATCATGTTTTGCTATTCAGATTTGTATTCAAATTAGCATTGCCATAAGGGTGTTAAAAAGGAAAAAAACTGAAAAGTAGAATTAGGAAACACACATTCTGTCAGGATTGATAATTCTAACTGTTTTGTAAGCAGCCAGTGGTGTGAAAGAAGAAGCTGCTCTGTCTCATTGTGTTTACCTCAAGCTGGATGCAATTTCAGATTCTGTTCTTCTTTCCTTCACTATATACTGCAGCGCTGGAGGACAGAGTGAAGCCAAGGCTGAAAAACAGAATGCAAGGAGAATGACAGAGAGAAGAGGGACGGAGGGAAAGATAAAGACAAAGAGAAGCAAACATGTTGCTACCAAGGCAATGATGAGGCAAGCTGTCACTTGGCTGCAGTCCTTTTACAGCCTGAGGTGAGAATAAGGTTTTCTTGAAGATGTTTGTGAGGTGTTCTCAATGAACTAGCCAGAGGAATACAAAACTGAATGACAAATGTGTTCTCTCTGTGTCGTAGGGCGTTTTATTTTGAGTTGCAAGGAGAAATATTAACAGTGTTAATGGAGAAATTTCAATAAGGTCAAGTACAACAATGTACTTGCTCCTTTTTATTTAATATATTTTATGTACAATTAACAACAACGTCAAAACTAGATTAAATAATCACTATAATGCAGGGTAAATGTTTTATGCAACACAGGCTCATTGGGAATACATGCTTTAGGCTACATTTTTTTTGTGAAACCTCAGAAACGTACATGTATTCGACTAGTTCCAAGGTAAAATGAATGCTACAGGGTAGTATGACACCCAACAACTATTGTTCCTAGTCACACTAATAATAATTACAGAAACTTATTATTAACAAATAAAAGATTATATCAATGCACTTTTTTGCACAACACCAAATATTTGCCACAAAACACAATGTCAATTATATGTAAAGAAGTATCTGCATCTGAAATGGTGTGCAGCAAATGGCTTACATGAACTCAAGAGTTGTGACCCAACAAAACCAGTTGGGTAATTTCCGGGGGGCCATGTTATTTGTTAAAAAGTGCTGTGAATTCTCACAGTCTTCAATAAAGTCTTCTTTCCGTAAGAACTTTGGTCAGCTTACTTATTTTATGTATTAGAGTAATTAAATACATTTGGCGAGCCACCCAAGAATGGTTAAGCCACATACAGCAAAATCTAACAATTTGGTGAGCCAACCAGAAGTGAATGGTTTCTAATCTGATGTTGTCCTCACATATGTATAATCATATGGACTTTAATAGTGTGGTTAGTTTGCTCGGTAAGTCATTTTTTACAGAGCTGTACCCTTTGTGATGCAGAGGGCTCAGATTCAAATTCGGTAAGAACGATTTGAGCTAATTGAAGTAATTTTAAGGTAAAACCACTGTATATGGTTGCAGTGCGCATTTCTTTTTTTGTTTACTTTTTTAGAGCACTGTTGGGTCTAGAGAGGGGTTTAGGTCAGTGGTTCCCTAGGTTATCTGTACGACAAGTCTTGCCTTCTTGTGGACATGTGCAAAATGGATGTGTATTTGAAACAAACAACAAAAGGTACCCTAAGTAAAGCATTTTAAGCTTTTAAAAATATAGGTCGCGGCAAGTATTTCAATGAGCCTGGCCTGGTTATATGCCTTCAACAGTAAAAATGTCAAAAAAATTTACAGAATGATTAGATCAAAAACCAAAGTACTAATTGAATTAAACATGAACAAAATAAAAATGTTTGAACTCATTTGTTTGTCAAAATCTTTAATCCTGTTGCCAATTGAACTTGAATTATGATGTGGTTTACAATTCAACATGAACTATGATAAGTCTAAAAGTATTATTAAAATATAATTTTTAGAAATAAATAATAATATTTAAATTGGTATTATTAAACATATTATTATTATTATTATTATTAATTGTGTCAATTTATTATTTATTCATGCCAATAAAACACATAGCTTGCATTCAAATTATGTCACTGCTTTCACAAAATGAAGAGTTAATTGGCACCAAAAATGTAATTTTTGTGAAAATGTACACCGAAATGCATAAAAGGTTTTTTATTTTTATTTGAAAAGGGGCTTATGTAACTGAACTGTATCTTGAAATTTGCCTGATGAAAGCAGTAATTAATAGCATGTGCTATTTGCATTGTTTTACTACCCTGGTTTAGACTTACTCGCTAAAGGGCTTATGCAAATCGAGTATTAAATTATTTAAGCAGATTAAGGCCAAATTAGTGTCAGAATGTAATCTCACTAAGGTGCAGATGGGATGTGGAAAGTTATGTGTATTTGCTGTTAACAATCCGCAAATTAAAGAACAGATGCAGCAGCTCATTTTCATAATGTCCAGTGCGATCTACTAACAGCAGCACAAATTGAAGATAATGTGGCTTAGTAAGATGTATTTAGATAACATGAATTAAGGGACAGTCTTGGCTTTGTGGTTTGAGAGTCAGACTTGTGATTCGAAGGGTGCAGATTTGAGTCCCGGTACTGGCAGGGATTGTAGGTTGGGGGTTTATGTGTGTGTGTTTACCAGTTTGTGTGAACTTGGATGGGTTAAATGCAGACTCCAAATTCTGAATATTGCATGCCATACTTCGCAATGCCATAACTTTGCTTCCTAGTTTTTTGCTACAAGTACTACAAATATTAACTAGTAGTACACTCAAGTACACTTGCAGTAAAAAATAAACTTAACATTTACTACTGTTACATTTATAATACCCTTACAAATAGTCTTTAATATACTAAAAGTGGTCCAATTTAGGCCCAAGTGATATTCAAATAGTACACTTACAAATATGCTACTAATACATATATTTTATTATGTTTACTACATGAAGTAGCCTTAAACATATGCTTTGACTTTACTTAAGTATACTTCATTAAGTACATTTTCCTAACAGTTTACCCCCTTTACATTTCAACATGATCATTTTTCAAACTCCAATGTAGCTACATTTCACAGAACAGAGGAAACTTGGGGGAAACACTAGGAGCAGATATTGCTCCCTGACAACTACTCGTCAAAATGTACTGGCTTACAGATGTGCATTTCATTATCATGAACCCTCCCATGGGTTTCTTCTTTTACCGTGGTTAGTGACACCACACAATATGAGATAAGATCTGGACTGTAGTTTCTTAGCCAACCTGAAAACTTAGCCTACTCGAAGACTTCAGAACAGTCAGTATGTGAATATATTCTTCCAATGCAGTCTATAGTTGAAGAAAAGTTTTTTATCTAGAAGTTGTCATTTTAAGCTGACAGTGCTTTGCATTGCATTGCACTGGATTTCCACAATATCTCTGAGCTAGAGATTTTCACACACCACCCAAGCAACAACTGCCTACCTAAGCCATATCGTCCTTTGGAATTACAATAACCTCCTTCTGTACCCTACCCCTGTCTTGCATACCGGTATCTTTCTTCCAAGCCTGGTCATTCATCACTAGAGGCTCTACCAAAGCATGATTTTTATCCCGAGTCTTAAATGAGAGGGGGAGAGTCATGTGGAGAAGGAGAATTCAAGCATGAAACCAGGCGAGTCAGAGAGCTGTCGACCTCTGCTAATGATGCTCACAGCATAGCCAGGGTGACAAATCGGCTTTCTAACAAACAGCATCTAGTGAGAAAGCCCAGGAGAGAAACAGCAGGCCTGCTGTAATGCAGAGAGACTGCAGTAGGCCACACTTAATGCCTTTTTTATGCCATTCCATTGGTTACTGTAAATCTCCCAAAATCCCTTTTCACATGTCTTTAAATATGAGAAAATGGAACAATGGAGGCAAGCAGAAAAGCCTTTGAATGTTTTCAGAACAAATCTTCATGGCTGGCAAACTGAGACGATTGATATTAAAACATTTTTTGATGCGTTTTATGCATTTGCATTGCCTCATGGGACTTTCATTTCTGTTCTGTTCTTTGGTTTCAGCAGTAAGAATTTGTTTTGGAAGTCAACAAAATGAATTTTATTGGCATCATTAATTGTTTGTAATATATTGTCAAAAAAGTGGTACAAATAAAAAAAATATATTATATATAATAAATCAATTTAATAAATAAATATATGCAGCAGCATGGTGGCTTGGTGGTTAGGACTGGTGCCTCACAGCAAGAAGGTCACTTGTTTGAGTTCCAGTTGGCATTTCTCTGTGGAGTCTGCATGTTCTCTTTGTGTTCGCGTGCTATAGGTGAATTGGGCAAACAAAATTGGCCATAGCATATGAGTCCATGTGTTTGAATGAGAGAGTGTGTGGATGTTTCTCAGAGCATTCACTGTGTAAAACATATGCTGGAATAGTTGGTGGTTCATTCTGCTGTGGTGACCCCTGAAAATCAGGAACTAAGCCGAAGGAAAATTAATGAACCAAATATATAAAAGCAAAACTGATGATGGAAATGCTTCATTGTCACCAAAATGAAACATTATCATTCATTCATTTTCTTGTCGGCTTAGTCCCTTTATTAATCTGGGGTCGCCACAGCGGAATGAACCGTAAACTTATTCAGCAAGTTTCTACGCAGCGGATGCCCTTCCAGCTGCAACCCATCTCTAGGAAACATCCACACACATTCATACACTACGGACAATTTAGCCTACCCAATTCACCTGTACCGCATGTGCTTGGACTGTGGGGGAAACTGGAGCACCCGGAGGAAACCCACGCGAAGGCAGGGAGAACATGCAAACTCCACACAGAAACGCCAACTGAGCCGAGGTTCGAACCAGCGACCCAGCGGCCTTCTTGCTGTGAGGCGACAGCACTACCTACTGCGCCACTGCCTCGCCCAAATGAAACATTAGAATAGCAT
The DNA here is from genome assembly GCF_052040795.2 of Danio rerio. NCBI lineage: Eukaryota > Metazoa > Chordata > Actinopteri > Cypriniformes > Danionidae > Danio > Danio rerio. The sequence goes on from NC_141037.1 coordinate 29,688,133, forward strand.
AAATAAATAAAATTCTCTATAAATTGCAAAAATAACAGTTATTTTTAAACATAAAGGATTATTCATATTTTGGTGAGCAAAATGTATCTCACCTCTTATATGTTCCCAGGGAGACTTTTGAACTGTAGGGTACATAAACTGTGTATAGTACAAATGGTTTTGCACATTTTAAAAGTATATTGCTAAACCTTTTATAATTATGCATGCATCTTTTTGAGCTCATATTCAATGAATGGATTCTCGAAATACTTGATTAAAAAAGAAATTCAGTCAGACAGGATCATTTAAAATGCAATGATATAGGCAAGAGGTAATTAAAATTTGTCAAAACTTGGTGATCCATCATTCTACATAAAACAACTGCCTTCCCTTAGACGTTCAATAAATATTAATCTAAACTAAAAATAAACTTCATCTACACTTATTACGATAACCAAATTCAATTTACAAAACGCTGAACAACTTGTGATTGCAAACCATTTTCACATAATAGAGGATTAATTTTCGTACATGTAAACGGAAGTACAGTGTGATTCCAGCACTTATTGTTGTAATGTCGCTGACGTGGACCATCCACTGATAAACGGCCTCATCTGCAACTGAGGAAAACAAAAGGTGACAAGCGAATTACTTCAAATAAAATGATTTACCTTCACTGCTGGCCTTCAATATGTTTGTTTATCTCTCCAAACGAACAGACTCCCCTCAGACCTTGGGTTTGCTCTCCACAGCACAATAGCCTGAACCAGGAAATTAAAAAACCTGCCGATAATTTGAAACAGGAGGAAAATTATTACTTTCTTATTGAAGCACCAACAGGGAACAAAATATCTACCCCCAAAAGAAATTAACAAACAGGATTTAGCGTTGCTGCTCTAAAGTGGCACTTTTTTACACCAATACATAACTGTTTTCTATGATTTTAAATAGCAAAGCAATTGGTTTCAAAGTATCCAAGAAGCTGGCCTCACCTAGTTTCATTTCAAATTCCACCAAAATGAGCAGAATGCTGCACTTGAATCATTCCAAGGTTTGCCAGGTATCATATAATGTCCTCCAGTGAAATATCATCAACATTTATCATTTCTGAGCTGTTGGACCAGCTCGCAGATCAATATTCCTTCAATTCAGTTTGACAGACAGAGTCTGCAAAGCGTCATACTTCAGCGGTAGGAGGAAAACAATCCCATCAGATGGAATTTATGCAGTATGTATACTGTGAACTGTATGGAAATTTTCTGTATATATCAGAATGACTTACTACTTTGCCAATGTGTGCAGAAGCTGCGTGGGATTTAGCCTTTCCCACAGTGCCACCTTTGACCTTACACTTTTACGAATGTGACTGAAGGCAGTTTTAACCCCATTTTTAAATACTTCTTTTCTTGGACTGCCAAAAGTTTATATAAAACTTACATAAATTATTAAAATGGTATCTGGTCAAAGATGAGCAGTTTGCATCAATTTAAATTTGCAAAAATATTTATTTTTTTAAAAATGTGGGTGAATTGTCATTTAGCATTACAAATCTATATATGTAAAAATTAAACTACTTGCTTATTTGGACCTGTAAAAAAGATATGCATGATCATACTAAATGTTGCAACCTTTTACATGTTTAAAACATTTTACTGACATATGGGTAAATCCAAGTGGTTTGAAGGACAATAGCAAGGTTTAAAGATTATTATTACACTGAAAGGCATTTTAGAAGTTAATAAACTTGAAGGGCACAATCGAATGTACGAAAAACAATTCTTGGCGTTCTTGATTATTTTTGATTCCCCCTTTTTTTAAATGCAAAAATGATGCGAAAACAATTTGAAATAAATTACACTTTGTTAAAACACCTATGAATCACAAACTAGATGTACTGTAACTGTTAAGTAATTTACAGTACAGTCATGTCTAAAATTATTGCCACCCATAGTAAAAAGGAGCAAAGAAGGCTGTGAAAATAAATCTGTATTGTTTATCAGTTGGTTCAAAAATTCACAGAACTGACATTTATAACCTTGAAATAAAACAATAGAGTTGGAAGTAAGTAAAATGGAGAACCAATTCCAGAGAAATCAGAGACCAATTACCATACAGTCACCCCAGATACTTCAAATTCTCTGTTCCATGTCAATCCACTGTCTTCTTCATTTCACCCACTAATTTTCTATAGCATTCAGTTCAAGGGATTGGAATTGCTACAGCAGAACTTTACTTTGTGCTCAGTGACCCATGTTAGTGTTGTTTTTGATGTTTGTTTTGGATAACTTTACTTTTAGAAGATCCAGACATGGCACATTATGGGATTTCTAGTGGAGGCTGTCCATTTATTTATTTTTTAATCTTCTAGGGTTTGATAGAATTGATGATGGTCCAATGTACTGTATCTAAAAAAGACATTAAGGACCTCTGGCAAAATTAGACCCCCAAAATCCAGCAATGCAAAAAACTGATGACATGGGATGCTTTCAACCCCTGGGTGCAACAAACAATCTAGTAGAGCCAGAAATATTTTATTTCATCTGACTATACAGTATTCAAAGGTCCAAAAACAGTGTCTGACAACTGAATGTACTGAAGTTTGTTTAAGAGGGAGTGCATAAGATTCTTTTTGGCAACTTGTGCTGACAATGCATACATTTTTTATTATTATTTACATAAACTGAACTTCTACAATTCTTCTCCTGTAGATCATTGGAGAGTCTTTTGTTACCCCAACTATCCTCACTATGCAGAAAAAATATTTAGAAATGTGTGATATATATTCTTTCAGGCAGATTTGTAGCATATCCAGTTGATTGAAGCTTCTTATTTATTGGCCTGTTTGTATGCAGCACATCAGTATTTAGTTTGTTAAATATCCAGACCCTGTTTAAAGCTGGTGTTAAGATGTTTTGTGTATCCTATAACAATGATGCGAAAATCAAGTGTAAACTATGTCTAATTTTTCTAATGTTAAGTTTAAAGTGCAAAGTTGTCGGATCACTGTTGTTTTCACATTGCATGACTAACTTGGGGAGGCATAGGCTGGTATATGTTTCTGATAATATGAAAACCTTGGATAAAAATACCATGGTTTTATGGTATAACGGTATTGTGATTACTGCTCTAAAACAAGTTTTCAGTTGCTGCTGTCTTTACGTTGCATGATGGATCGGTGAAAGGAGTTGAGTGCATGGTCTCCATATTACTAGGCTGTAAGTGAACACCAATGTGTTTTTTCGTCAGAACACTTTTTACACGGCAGGATTTAGAATTTTGCCAACAGATTCAGATATTTAGCTTGCCGAATATTTCACAGATGTTGGCGCTTGTATATGATCATTTTTTTGATAGTTCACACTGCATGACTGTCACTCGCCTGAATGAGCGTCAATTTGTCTAAAATTTCACAAAAAATGTCTGCAAATGAAAAGCAGGGCTAAAATCAAGTAATATGAACTCAGCTTAAGACAATCTAAGATTGCTCACTTTCAAAAACATTCAAAAATGTATTTGACTGTATTGTTTAATAGTGTAAAATCCAACAGTAAACAGGAATGTGTCTCCCTTGACTGCTTGTGATCCAATCAACAAACACATCTTAATACCAGGTGTAAACAGCGCTGTAGTGCAAACTCTGTTTTTGTCTTTACCCCTTTAAGCCCATGTTTTCAGACTTTTATTGAACAGCCTGGGTCATAAAAAGGGTGAAATCAGAGAACTGTACATTCTTGCCCTAAAGGCTCCACCACAAATCGAAGGGATAAAGAGAACAAAATTGGGAGGGATAGAAAAACGATTTCCATGTCATCCTCTTACTTCTTGACTTGTTATATACAGTAAACACTTTTTGAATGGTTTTGTTAAATACACCTTGTAAAAGGAGTCGTGACCCACACCCCCATCTTTTTAAGAAGTACTATACTATGAAACAGAAAGTGTCCTTCAAGTCCCTTTAAGCCTATTTCAGGAATGGCCATGACCTGGATCAGCCTGACCCCCATAAAGCACAAAGGAACATCCTATACCTCACAGGTCATTCTCTCCAACAGTATACGACACCTGCTCTTTATTCATTAGATGTTATAAAGAGGAAAAGAATGCTCTTTCATCTCTGCACACTAAAATGGTTGAAGGGAAAAAATGGAAACTTTGAACATGAAGAGGACCACTGCTTTAATGTTAGGGTTTGGCCAGGGTTAGAACCTTGTATTATACATTTCTTTTCCCTGTGATACCAGAGGGAAAGGAGGCGTTTGGAAAGCATCAGGACTTTGGTACACAAAATCTGTGCATTCAAAATGGCTTTTCGGGAAACAGGATATTGGGGGATCAAAATAACAAATTGATAAAATCTCAAAATTTGTCATGGCATATGTTCTATTGCGTTAAGTCCAGGCGCTTCCAAAGATAGTGATCAAACTTTGAGGACTTCTGAGGGAAATGATCCCATGCTGAAATTCCTCTGTTGCAAAGTGATTTTCATCCATGCTGACGTTCAGCGAATAACTACTGATAGCTACAATAAAGCATTCCTCTACAGCCATCCTCAAGACACCCTCTGGATTTACTCAAGCGAAGAGCTGAGCCCTTGTGAGAAAAAGAAAGATGATACAGTGTGTAAAGATTAGAAAGGAGGAATAAAAAAGGAAACAACAGTCATCTTATGCAAATGATGAAAAATCCACATGCATTTCAAGTGTAATCATGCAGCTCTCTGTTTGGCATGCAGATAAAGCCACTCATATAATAAAGGGAATGAAGCCCAAAGGCAGATTATATACTTCACGTGCTTAAGTAAAACCTGACATCACTGAGAGCTCTGGATGAGATACATTTCCAAATGCTGGCTATAAAGGGATTTGTTTACTGCAGTCTGAACTCTTCACATTTGGTCGATGGTTAAAATGACATGAGCATAAATACTATTCAAGCTAAAAGTGCCAACATAACATATGTTAATACAGTTCAGTGCTAATTTTAGGCAACCCTAATCCTTGATGTAAATCAGGTTTATATAAAACGTCTCAACAGAAAAGGATTGTTGTTTCTCAGCAAGCAGAACAACTGTCAGCACTTGCACATGCAGTTCCAGCTGTCATACTTTCAAAAAAAACAAAACTCAACTTGAATAGTTTCACAGCATAATGTGACACATTTACCTTCATAAGTCTGACATGATCTAAGCCTCAGCATAAGATGGGAAAACATCACATTCATAACAGAATGGGAGCAAAGCGTTCTTCCCAGAACTTAATTAACGCTTCAACACCATTTCAACTATCAGACTTTACGCCCTGTCTGTAATATGTATCATATTATCTTTGTCTTCCTTTTCTGAAAACCTGATCACAGTGCTCTAATGAGAGGCATTGTCGAATTAACAACTTTTGCTGAATTTACAGAGCAAATGCTGTGAGAGTATGTCGTATCTGAGACCCAAATCTGTTCATTTCAGTTTTGAATAGAAAGATGGAAATACAGCTTAGTTCTCTGTTCGCGGAGCTGCTGAACATGAAAAGCATGTGAAAAGAAAAGTTCTGATGATTATCAGCCGTCTGCGACTATTGGCTTACCTTTTATTCATAGAAACAGTGTGGCTTACTAGCTGCTTTATTTGTTGTTATGAATTATTGTCGTCTGAATTTAAATGAGTGTTTTCTCACTGAAAAATAAACAGGATATATAAAAAGGCAGCAGATGTTTTATGTTACCGGAGTGATTTCTGCAAAATGAACACAAAATGAACACAGCATAAAATCATAGCCTATGCTTTGCTAAACTCTTTTTACACTGCCAGAGACATCCAGCAAAACAGCATCATAATCCAATCATTTAAATTAGAACTGGCCATTTCTGGTGACACAAATAAAAGTGGTTGTTTCTACATTCTTTAGTCAATGACCAGTGTTGTGACAGTTGACAAAGATTTAGGTTTATGCTAATGCGATATAATAAACTCTCAGTTGAAATTATACAACACCCATATTGAGTCATACCAAAAACAGACAGGTGCATAAATTTAGATACTCCAATAGAATAATGACATCAATCTTTTGTAAAGTTACCCTTTGCTGTAAAATAAGCCTGGCGATACGTTTTATAGTCATGGATAAGTCCCTAAATTATTGCTGACTGCATTTTGGACCATTCTTCTTTGCAAAATTTCTTTGTTCAGTCAGGTTTGATGGGTGCAGTGTGTGAATGGCCCTTTTTAAATCAATCCATAGATTTTTAATGATGTTCAAGTCTGGGGACTTGGACGGCCATTCAAGAACATTGAATCATATCTGACCATGAATTCCTTTGTTTATCTGGCTATGCTTTAAGTCATTGTCCTGCTGAAACATCCAACTCTGCCGTAACTTCAGCCTCTTGATTAATTCTTGAACATTGTTCTTCAGAATCTGCTGATACTGGAAGGAATCCATGCGACCTTAACTCAAGTTTTCCAGTACCTATGCGTGCCACACATCCACACAGCATGATGAACCCTCTACCATATTTTACGGTAGGTAGCATGTTCTTGTCCGGCAGTGCTGTGTTCTTTTTGGTTGTGGCATCTGTCCACAGTGTATTTTTACAAAACAATTCAGGCTTGTCCAGATGAACCTTTGCATACCTCAAATGACTGTTCTTGTTGGCAGAACGTGGAAAATGCTTTTTATGCATCATCTTTTATTGCGCCATTCTTTGTGAACAGTGTGCTGGACTGTGGAAAACTTTGTACAGTGAAATTATTAGCAGCAAGATGTTCCTGGAGCTCTTTGGAGGTGGTCTGTGGTTTGTCTGTGACTATTCTGACCTTTGCCTCTTAGATATTTTTCTTGGCCTACCACATCTTTTCTTCACAAAAACTGTTCCAGTTGCCTTCCATTTTCTTATTATATTTCTGACTGTGGAGATTGAGAATAATCTATAGCGTAATATCTTTTTGTATTCTTCTCCTAGTTCATGTTGGTGAATTATCTTTAGGTCATTAGGAAGTTCTTTTAAAGTTGCTACTTTCTGGTTCACAATAAAAAGCACAACTATCTTGAATACACGTTTTCATGATCGGTTGCACCTGTATTAGGATTATTAAGGTTAACTGAATCACTCAAATCAATTTTTTTTAATGTAATCAGTCAGCATTAAGTTACTACAGGTTTTGAAGTCCACACAGAAGAGAGGATGCCCAAACTTTTGCATCGTCTATTTTACAGTTTCGATTTCATTTCACGCATCACAATACTGCTACACTACATATTTCTATCAGGAAAATCCTATCTACCTTTCTCTAGAAATGAAATGGCATTTCACTGTGATCTTCTTTTATAAAGAAAGAGCACATGACTATGCAGCCACAGAGGGGTGCCCAAACTTTTGCATAAAACTGTATACTGCCTTTAAAAGTAGACTGGATATGACACATTAATTGGATTTTGGATGTGCCTTTTTAATGTCAGATTTGCTTAGAGCAATGATGAGCTTAAAAGCCTTGGCCTGCAGCCCTTTTTTAATAATTATTGTTGCTGTTTAAACCATGCTAAAAGAAAAGAAGCCATCGTGTGCTAATGGTTTCTACTACAAATACATCAACATTTAACCATTGAAACCAGTAGATGGTCTACTGTGGGTTGGAAAATATTCTCTAAGGATTGCATTGTTTTAACAAACCACCATTTGAAGGCAACAAATTACTAGTATAGACCAACAGGGACCACTGCAGGTTTCATTAAAATCAGTACATTTCCTGTTAAAAACCATTACAAATTATATGATGGTAGCTTTAAAGCCCTGAACATAACAAGCAGAAACAAAAAATCTATATTTTGAACACATTTGATTCTATGACTTATTAATATGTGCCCATGTTTTACTGATTTCCATTATAGAATGATCACAGGAGTATCTAATACAACTGGTGAATTTACAGGATACTTACCTATGGAAAAGCGTGTGGAACGTATACAGTAGGTTAGAAATCTTATCTGGATATTACATGTACAGTACAAATGTGTCTTGTTTCTGCTTTGCACCATCTAGCTGTTTAACACCAAAACTTGTCTTCTTTGAAAGGCCTCTAACACGTCTACCTAGACTGTGATACTAGGCAAGATCTCAATTTTTTTCTCATCTGGATTTACAGTAATTGACGCTAAACCGTTTCCCAATGAAAGCGTGAATGGCCTACAGCAACATGAAATTAATAGATTAGTCTCTATTTCTAGGGCCATCTGAAATGTCACATTTGAAATACCAACTGCTGCAGGCATGGTAAATCATTCAAGTACAGCACACCCAGAGCAGGTGAAATAACTTGTGAATTAATCACGGATGAACAGAGATCGTCACGCTCCAGTGTGAAACTCTCGTGGCCATATTTATTCAGACACGTCTCATGTGGAAGTCATATGCATGATCACAACATCCACCTCTTGATCCCAGTTTCTTTATATGTCTACGGCTTGCTCATCTACGCTTCACCTCTTACTTGTTTCTGGCGATGTTGTTGTCTAGGTTGATCACAGACAACAAATAGAAAGTTGCAGAAAGCAGCAACTAAAGAAAACAAGGGCAGAAAGGTGATACATTTCTACCGTCATTTGATTTAGTCTGTACGTCAGCCATCAATTTTTCACCTTTTCTCTCATTCATAAAGATGATGCGAAGATGACTTCTGCACTGGAGTGGGATTAGTCTCTTTACAAAAGTCCCACGGCAGCTGTCCTTACTTATTACCTGTGTGATTGTGACGGGTTCAAGAGGTTTTACTTTAACTGGCATGAGTCATACAGCGCATCCATCAAGTGATAGATCAATGGTTGAGTCCCTACTTCCCAAAGGCGCTTTCTGGGGACCTAAAGGAATCAGGTAGAGAGTTAGGCGGGATCTTTTGTAAGTTATTCTTATTGCTATTCCTATTTATTGCTTTCCATAAATCAGAGAACTTTCAGTGGTCACGGGAAAGAAGAATCTGTTTAAGAAAGCATTTGGCTATTATGTAAGGCTGGGTTGTCCAAGCTCGGTCCTGGAGGGCCGGTGTCCTGCAAAGTTTAGTTCCAAACCCAATCAGACACACCTGGGCTAGCTAATCAAGCTTTTACTAGGCTTTCTAGGAACATTTTTTCAGGTGTGTTGAGGCAAGTTGGAGCTAAAATCTGCAGGACACCGACCCTCCAAGACCGAGTTTGGACACCCCTGATGTAAGGGATAAACTACCTCCAGGCGGATGTTATCAAAGTTTAAAGCCAGACAGGCTTATCAGCATGAACTGTTATAAAAAACTGAAGAGATTTATTCTGTGCAAAACAAATGCAAAACCAAAAAAAAAACAAAAAAACACCTGTATGTACTTTATCCCGCTTGTTACATGACACACAATATGCATGTCATGGATGTTAGAAATACGATTTTTATGATTGAACTATATTTGCCTTTGGTCTATAAGATCAGGGGTCACCAATCCTGGCCCTTGAGGGCCGGTGTCCCTGCAGGGTTTAGCTCCAACTTGCCTTAACATGTATAACATGCCTTAACATGTATAACATGTTTTAAGTATACCTAGTAAGACCTTGGTTAGCTTGTTCAGGTGTGTTTGATTAGGGTCAGAGCTAAAATCTGCAGGGCACCGGCCCTCCAGGAACAAGTTTGGTGACCACTGTTTTAGATAATTGGCTGTAAATTATAACCACTTGTAGTTTAATGTTGTTCATCAACCCTAACCTCCACGCTAAAGCCTGGTTTGTACTTCTGCATCAAGTGATCAGCATGCCCCACGGCGTATGCAATGCGCGTGGCTGTGCATTTATACTTCTGCATGCTTTTTCTGTTGTTCTGCAATAACAGTTCCAGAACACTAGTTGGCAGTGAGGTGTTTATGTTCCTCTGTGTCGAGTTTCTTCCCTGATCATTTGTTTTTTTCTGAACGATTCCTTAATGTACAAGTGGCTCAAACTCACTCATTTTGAGGCAGGAACCAGCGGACGTGCAACAACTTTAACCATGAAGTAAACACAAAACAAACCTTTCCATCTGGAGCTCCTTCACGATACTCCACACTTGTAAAAAATCGCTCCATCGGCCTCGTGCAGCTCTCGGTCCCGCCCAGATTCATTAGTGCTATCAAGCCGACCAATCACAGAGCTTGCGCTAAGCGTCATTGCGGCGTGTAGTTACATTTTTTATGAGGCGACACGGCGTCGGCCTATGCATCAACGCGTAGGCTGCGCTGTAGCATACGCATGCGCATGACGCAGAAGTATAAATCAGCCTTAAGTCTAACACAAAAAAGAAGAACTTTACTTCTGTAGAGGTAAACTTCACTCCATTCTACTCGCCTCGCTCTAGCTATGAATATGAATACAACAGGTTGTAATCTTTAACTTCCTCATTAGAGTAACTGCCTCACCTGCTGGAAGTGCTGGTTCAACTGTGCTGAGACATGAAGGAAAGGCACAAGAACTGACCTGACCTGATATTTTTATTATTTAGACACACACAAACATGCATGAGAAAGAAAATGTGCAGATGCTTTAGCTTGTATGTGCCTGTCATTACCCAGAAATGACTACACTTGTATTTGCAAACATGAAAGGGGTCTGACTTTTTGTTGGCATAATATTTATTTCAAATTTTCACATCAATGCAGCTGCTTTTGTCCCAGAGACAAACAAAAATACTGAACTATAGGAGAAAATGTTGTTGCTAGCGTCCAGATGGAGAGGTGCTATCTGCAGATAAAAAAACCCAAAACAGTTATGTTTACACAATTGGCTACACAGAAGTCTGTGTGATGGACAGGGGCAATTCCGTAGATACATGAAAAAGGGCTTTGACCAGCTCTGGTGAAGAGATGTGAACGGAAGCCCTTTTGCATGTTGAGAGATACATTTGGGTATGTGTTGCTTCTAGTGAGACTCTCTTTGTAATGAAAGACTATCAGCGCAACGTTTGCAGTAAGACCCACAGGGAAGACATGCAAACACTAGGAGAACATGCAAACTCCACACAGAAATACCACCTTTCCCAACCGAGACTAAAACCAGTGATCATCTTGATGTGAGGCAACAGTACTAAACACTGAGCCACAATGATTTTATTGGTATTTTTTTTTCGCAAAGGGTCCATTCACACATGAACTCTTTACTTACCTATTAAGTCATGTAAATGGGCTCTAAATTGCAATGACTTGGTGTCTGTCTCAACAAAAGTTCTAACTGGCATGCACCAGCTACAGCATTAAGTTTTATGTTCAGTTCCTCTATTCTTTTCCAAATCCTAACACAGTCCCAATACAAGACTTGTGCCTTATTATATTCTGTGTCATGAAAAAAAGATGCTTTAAACGGAAAACCTGTGTATTCTGTTTATCTAGACCAGGGCTGTGCAAACTATTCCTGAAGGACCACTGTCATGAAGACGCTGTCTAAAAGCAGAAAAATGCTGCTTTCGAAGGATGCATTTCAAGGTTGGAAGGTATCAAAGTCTCCTGAGATGCCTTCATCTGATCGATTTATGAAGGCTGCAAGGATGTAGCTTTCTCTGCCTTTGATATCTTACAATCCTGTGTGTTCCATTGCCGACAGTTGAGCTAAAAAATAAAGATGGCTTCCGAAAGCTGTGGTTTGGTGGTCATTTTGTGTGTAAATCTACATTTTAGACAAACTTTTCTCAAGTTTAAGTGGGACAATAGTTTTGTAGTGATTAATTCTTAAATAGGACCAAGTATTGAGATTTAGGAAATGGTTGATTGTTCTTTAATTTTGATCTACACTGTATATTAGACTAATCATATGGCAAATGAAAATACTCCAGCATCATGTATGCATGTTTGCTCATCATTGCTGAAATTTAGCTAGAAGCCTATGTGGCTCAGTCTGATTTTAGCTAAAAATTTCTTTCTTTTCTTCATCCTCATGTACCATTTACACTTATCATCCTGATTTTAAAATCACACCTGTCTTTGCTACTACCATTCCATCTTCCCTGCCATTTTAAAAATTTATTTCCTTCTGAGTTATAGCCTTCAACTCACCTTTCTCTGGTGACACTCGAATAACTGCTTATCTTTTCCCAAATGCACTTTGGGCTAATCTATCAGACACCTCATTTCCCAACACCCCAACATGTGCAGGTACCCACCAAAACTGTATCATCCTTCCATTTTCTTTTAACCTGTGCAACAGATAAAATGCTTCCAAGAGTACAGCTTCTCTTTCTGATTTTGCAGATAAAAACCTGTTCGGGACTGAAATGGATTCAAAGCATGTAACCACCTTATCTGACCATTTTTCCTCTGTCCATTGGAACCATGCTACAGTATTCAGGCAATCTATTCTGTGGTATATATAATGACAGACCATTGCTTTTGACGCTTTTGATTTACTTTAAGTTGAATAAATAAAATGTTACAATCTAGGACTGCACGATTTTGAGATAAAAATGAATTGCGATTTATCTAATTAAAATTGTGATTTGTCATTTACTATAATTTCATAAAAGATGTACAGGTTTGATGTGGTGGTTTTATTAGCACCAAATAAAGAACAAACATACAGTAATTACAAAATACGCTAAACTTTGTTGTTTCATTAAAAACAATTGATCCAACACAGTTGTCAGTTGTCATGACAAATTAAGAAAACAACTACAGTATTTTCATTTATTCATTTTTCTTTTCAGCTTAGTCCCTTTATAAATCCAGGGTCACCACAGTGGAATGAACTGCAACTTATCCAGCACGTTTTTACGCAGTGGATGCCCTTCCAGCCGCAACCCATCTCTGGGTAACGCATACACACACACACTCATTCACTCTCATTCACTATGGACAATTTAGCCTACCTTATTTACCTGTACCACATGTCTTTGGACTGTGGGGGAAACCGGAGCACCCGGAGGAAACCCACGCGGACGCAGGGGGAACATGCAAGCTCCACATAGAAACGCCAACTGACCCAGTTGAGGCTCGAACCAACGACCCTCTTGCTGTGAGGCAACAGCATTACCTACTGTGCCACTGCGTTGCCTAAAGTATTAAATTCAATTAAATAAATTGTGTCTAAAATCTTAAATATAGAAATAAAAAACCTTTAAAACCTTTACATTTAGATTGTGTTACATTTTTCATATTGATTTTATGACATTCATGGTGCATTGACAATGCTTTCCATACACAATTTTAGATTTTACTTAACGGCACAAAAACTCTTATGGTTAAATGTATAATTTATGAATACAATTTTGTCCTTTAATACAAGCAGTCAGATAAGTGAACTGCACTTAATTTTACCTGCTCAAAGGAAACACTCATTTTCAATCTGTCAAACAAAACTCAAGTACACGAACAGCGAGTAAATTTATAGCAAATGAATAATTGTACATTTTATCCCACTTGCTTTTTGAGTATTGTCAAGCGAGTTCTTAAATACCTGTTATTTGGTCATTGTGTTCCTGCCCTCAACTGAAAGGGCTGCGATTGGGTCTAAAAGTTAGCGTGGCTCTGGAGTTTTTCACCAATAGATAATGCGGATACGGATAGACGGCTGCTGTTTCAGTCTATAATGTGGGGATATCACCGCTGATCCATGATAGAAGTGGTGGAGAAAACCCGTGCTGCAGAGTAACTCATTTGTGTGTGTGGATCCACAAGAATTGCTGTAACAGTCCATGCTGTGGACTATAAACCTCCAGCTGTTGTCGCGATTTTTAAAAGCAGATATGGTGTAAACATCACTTTAATATCACTCAGTTAAGTGCAATGTAAACAATTAAAAGCATATTAGGCATCAAACAGCACCACAATCTCTTCAAGAGTGTCTTCCTAGGGTTCAGTTCATGGCACCAGGTAAACACAGTGGAGGCTTCCCTGCTTGCTTCAGACTATGTAACCCGGTAAACGATAAAGCAATGTAGTCATCTGTAACCCACTCTCGTGTTTTCTGTAATAGTGTTGTCCCGGTACTGAAGTTTTAAAAACGTCCATTTGCAGCTAATATTTAAGCATCGCTGAGCGCGTTATTAAACAGTGATGATTTGCTATAGTATTTACCAGTGCTCAACAGAAATGACTGTGATTGGACGTGAAGGTCATCAGTTTACCACTCTTCAATGAGTCCAAACAAAGATGCATGAACACTGAAGCGTTTAAAAGCTGCAAAGATCAGTCGAGTCATCAGCGTATCGCTTGCTGTGTTTGCACTCAGTAAACATAAGTAAAGAGCGGTGAACTGATGACCTTTACAGTCAATCACAGTCATTTATGTTGAGCACCGGTGAACACTATGGCAAATCAGCGCTGTTGCATTCAGCAGGGCTTAAATGGTAGTTGAAAATTGACGTTTTTTAAATATTTCATTAACGAAATTATAATGTAGTAAAAGAATCGGTTTATTAAATAAATGGATAATAAATGGCCCTTACTGGCCTTGACTGTCTTTAGGAATATCAAACGAAAAGAGTCAAAAGAAAAGCTGTTGAACTTTGACACGAAAAGGAAAAATATGTGAATAATTTAATGGCTAAATGTAGGTTTTCATCCAGTTTATTGCATAATTTATTATCTCTATAAGCTTTTGAGTTTAGCTGAAGCTATGCTATGCCTTTAAAATTAACAATTTTAAAAATATATCATGAGTTTGTGGCATCGTATTTTGTTAAACCGAAGATGTAATCTGCAAAAACCGTTTAACTCAAATCTTTCGAACTTTGTATCTTCATTTTTGACATTGACTGTACACAGCTGAATATTAACCAAACATTATTGCTACATTATAATTAGCTACTCACAATTACCTACAAAAATAAAAATAAAAATCAGCTGTTGTAAAATAATGAAAACGTGCAGAATTTGCTTTTTATATAGATTATATATAGAATTTGTATATTATATATACATTTATATATGTATATGAAGTAGTGTTCTAGGTTATAATGATGCATAAAGAATGCTCTGGCTTCAATACAGTGCGTTACAGTACACGACTGCCCCCTACTGTACTAACGCGCCATATGTCGTGGCCACGCGAGATCACTTTGTTTCACGTGCGCGGTAGTTCATGCCAGATCTGTTAATGGCATCTAAAACGTGTGTTTGCAAATGAAAGCGTGAGCTAACTAGTTCCATATCCCTTAACGTAGCTGAAAATGAGGTCTGAAATCCCTTTTTATTTTCACTGTCTGTACAGTACGAACCTTCAGGTCACTTGGAAGGCTGTGAAATGATCAATTTGTGTTGATTTTTCTTTGCTGGTAAGATATACCGCCAGGTACATAACATTCCTGTTTGACTCAGACGATACTTCCGGTTTTCTTCACAGCGCAGCTTCGACTTTGCTTTTTTTCATGGCGGCCGTGTGAAATCAGTCTATTGCCCATGTTTACATTCCCAACAGTCTTCTACTGGTAAATCTGCACCTTGTAATTTCACCCAGTATGTTATAGCTAGTTTCTCCCTCATATCAAAAAGCATTTGTCCCATGCATCAGTACTTGTATTGCGTTTGCTGGAGATGTTTTCATTGCTCTACAACAGACTAGGGTTTGTTTGCAGTTGTAGTTTGACTCTGTTGGTTGGTTTGCTCTGGACCAACA
Organism: Danio rerio; assembly: GCF_052040795.2. Lineage (NCBI taxonomy): Eukaryota > Metazoa > Chordata > Actinopteri > Cypriniformes > Danionidae > Danio > Danio rerio. Next base: position 29,703,687 of record NC_141037.1, read on the forward strand.
GATGAAAAGACATTGATGCATCTGGATATGATGCAATGATGTAATGGGTAAAGGAGTCAAAACAGCTAGAATTTTTTCCATCTCTCACACACACAAATAAAGTTTATCTCACTGTATACATACACACATATATTTAATAATTTGTAGACAGTTTGTTTTAAATTACATGCATTTTCCAGTTAAATCTCTCAGAAAAGCACAAACCTATACATATTTAGCACAATAATAAACTTAATTTGAATCATTTACTTAATCCATATGTTTAAAAACTGATTGTCAGTCTTTTATTCAAGTCTTCAACTGAGTCATGTAAAGAGGGTTTATTCAGGAAAGCAGCACTGCAAATGTGTGCTCCTTAGAAACGGATAAGAATCTGCTTTGACCTTGTTTGGGATTGTTTTCTTTTGTAGAGCAAAGACACCAGCACATGCTGATTAATCCACATCATGTACACAACTGAACAGAACAGATTGTTGTTAATGACACCATTAAAATCGCGTCTGGAATATGCGTTTCTCGTCTTTAAGTGTGCTGCTAGCAAATCACAATGAAAGAGGTTCATGTCTTGATTCATTCTCACATTTGAACAGCAGTCTGCCCCTCTCCCAGCAAGCAAAAGCAGCCATTTAATGAGCATGAACAAAACACAGCGCCTCTATCGACAGCAGCTTTCTAAACTGCCCAAATGATAATGTAAGACAACAGTGCACTGCTATCATCATCATTCATTCACAGAAAGATCATTAAGGATTCGCTCTGTTAATTAAATATAATTGTCACTTACTATGGAAGTTATAGCAGTTTATATGTGGTAAATGTCTTGTGAGAAGATCATGGATTTTGTTCAGTGTTTAGAATACTGTTTTAGGCCTTATCTATATTGCAAACAAGTGTGACTCTCAACTTGTCTTGTGCAACAGTAACAGAGAGTGCAGGAAATATTGTTTGGACAGGTAGATTCAATTGACTTGAGAGTCTGTATCCATAGTTATAGAAACTAGTGAAACATTTACTGCATATTATGTGTCATTCTAAAATGTCTAGCATAGTGAGGGAAACAAATATGTAGTCTTCAGTTTTTGTACATTATATATGTTTTTAATAGAACAGTTTTCACATTATTTTTCATCCCACAAATAGTATTTTTAAAATTTTTGACAGCAGTTCCAGCTGACTGCACATACCAGCTGAGCTTATAATTTCAAAAAACGGCAGGTAGTTAATTCATAATACAACAGAAACAAGCCACTATTGTTCATAATTTATTTAAAAGATGGGTTTTTTCACCCTTGGAAGTCTTTGCTAAAGAGTCACATTATCCAGCTGCGAAGTCAATCACAGCATTAAAGACTTTAATTGGAGAAAAAAGTATTTTAAAAACATGAAAAAAAAAATATGAAAGAAGGCTTGTTATGTTGTTTGCTTCATGAGAGCAGGAAGGCTTTAAAGAGTTGTTTTGCTGGAATTTGCTTGACAGTGATTGTCACCCAAAAAAAAATAATTTAAATAAAAAATCCACTGCTTAATAATTATTGAAAAATCACTTTAAAATGCAGTGTTCTTGGTTCTGGGCCTGCACAATGAATTGGTTTAAAAGTTTTAAACCAAAATCACAATTTAAAAAGGTGCGAAAGCTGTGTTTTTTTTTTTTTTTTATTACTATGGTTAGGGAGGCAAGGGCAAGTAGCCTAATTAAAACGTTCCAACTACTATTTAAAAATCAGACAACTGTTACAGCAGAAGCTATAAGCCCCTGTTTCACTGCAATGGAGAAAATGAAAGCTGTCAACTCTCCCTCTGTCTGTCTGGACCTTTGACCTGCTTGTTTGCTACTTATAAGCCACTTCTTATATCAAATTATCAGCTAGAAGTCAAGTTTTTATTTGTTGTTTCTAAAACTTGGATAGACGACAAGACTTTTGTCAGGTAGTATACATGCAAGTATACTTGACAGCCAAAAAACTATAGAGGACTACGGGATAATATGTGCAGAGGCTCTGACATCATCAACTACTGGCCGGGTGTGCATAAAACAGTGCTCTGTATTGTTTGAATTGAATGAATAGTTCATAATTAAATAAAGACATAGATTTAGGAAATCTGGCCATTTTTGATTTCATATCACTTTAACCAAACCAAGCATAGGGTTGGGTATCATTTGGGTTTTTTCTGATACCGGTGCTAAAATCGATACTTTTAAAACGATACTGGTGCCACTACGGTTCCAGAACCGATACTTTTGAGCCACAAAATTTCCATTTACATTTTACAATATATCACAAAATACTTAAAAAATTATTCGAAGCCATTTTTTCATGCATCACTCAGCAGTCTTCATAAACATTATAATTAAATAACCTAAACTCAAAATAAACTTCCTTGTTCATTTATTTGACAAGTAACGTTGTACTGGTGTAAGATAAAACATTTCAACAATCAAGAACATCAAGGCACATTGTTGCACCTTTAAACTTTAACAGATAGGCCTACAGTTGAAGTCAATATATTTTTCCCTCCCATTCATTTAAAGTAATGTTTCTGAAAATTTTCAGTGTTTCCTAAAAAAACTATTATTCTGGAGTCATAATAAGTCGTATTTCTTACTGTTTATTTCTTATATAAAAGCATTTTTTCTTTAAAAAATTAAGGTCAGCATTATAAGCCTCCTTAAAAAAGATTTATTGTATATTTTTGATACACACAACAAATCAGTTACAAAATAATTTGAATAATTATTTCAACTTTCAAAGTTAACTGATTTAAGTCTTTAAATTACACTTTAATCTGAATAAAAGACTATAAAACACTTAAAGGGGCTTTGTCTGAATACAACTGTCTTGCAAAATAACTAGTAAAATGTTATGCACTGGGAAGATTAAACAGTAGATATTAGAAATGATTTAGTTAAACTATTATGTTTAAAAATGTGTTGTGAATAAATCTTGTGTTGAACACGGAAATCAAAAATGAATGAAGGCAAAACTAAACGAGTTGAATATGACCTACATGAGCATGACTGAAAACTACATTTGATCAATGTGTTATATCTGTTCTTTGGTACTTGCTGACTGTTTGTTACTTGCTGACTGTTTGTAAATTCAAGACTGCATTTCCTAACGTAAAACTATGTACGCTAGATTTCTGATTAATAATGGTCTTTGCTTAGCTCTCAACTTGCTATACTTCCTATATTAAAGTGTTAAAATTGCTATTACCTGTGTCAATTTGGGCGTCAACCTCTCACGAATGCAGGGAACTAGGCTAATGCGCACAGCACCATCACTGACAGAGAGAGCAAGTGCCCAATAGAGTGCTCGTCTCATGACACCTAGAGAGAGGCCTCAGTCATATCTCCTCCGTCTGCCACCGATGGCTGATCTCACTTCTCTGTGGCGTTTTGACACAAAAATATTCATCCAAATTTAGGGGGGCCAAGCTTGTTGACACAGGGACTGGCGAAAGTGTGCTCTTTTAATGTAATTTAATACCGCACGTTAAATGGAAAGAAAAAAAACTCAGCATTTTGCAACGCAGGTGTCTGTGGCCCTTTTAAGGTTATCAAAAATCACTGCTTACATGGTAGTCTAGACTCTAAACCAGAGTATTGTCTCAATTATATTAAAATCGGAATATTGGTGTCCATGTACGTATATTGGAAGTGCCAGATTATGTCAGAGACAGTGCATTCCATTGCCTTTGAGCCCTCAAATGTGTCATTAAGTTTGACATGTTTCTCCCTTACACCCAAGTTTTGTAAAGCAACTGCTTTACGTCGCTGTGTCAGAATCCTTGCCTGTAAAATACGCTTAGTTTAAAGAGCCCATATTATACATGAAATAGGGTCATATCTCGGTTGTAAGGGTCTCCAACAACAGTCTAATATGCATGCAAGGTCAAAAAACACTTTCATGGTCTTATAATCTGCATTTATTTTTACCTAATTATCCCAGCGACTCCTGTATGAATCGTCCAGTGATTCATTTGTTCCCAAACCCCTCCTTAGCGAGAAGCTAATCTGCGCTGATTGGACCGATGACAGTCTGTCGCGATTGGTCGACTGCCTTCAGTCAGAGAGTGAAATGGCCAATAGCTAATCAGCAATATAAAAAGTAATCACAATTCATACACGCTCGATAGTGTAGGCGTGGATTTTAGCTGCCACACTATGGAGAGTGGATAGTGCCACGGATAACCGAACGAAGGAGACAGTCGTGTACTCGCCATACCACACACACACAAAAACACACACACACCTCCGGACGACAACGCTCCCCCTTCGGCCCGCACCCGCCAGGTTTTAGCCTGAGAACCCGCTCCGTTTTCTGCCCGCCGCGCCCGATCCTGCTAGAGCGGAGGAAACCACAACCAAAAATCACCCAGTATACAGTCCAGACAGCCAAGCTGTCTGTATAAACACACACACACAGCACCAAGCACACAAAGCTCGTTCGCTCTCTCTCTCTCTCTATCTATCTATCTCTCTCTCTCTCGCTCTCTCTCATACGCGCGCGTGCGCACTAACACACACACAAGCACCAAGCAGACTCTCTCTTTCTAATTCGCATAGCAATATCCGTGATATTGCTAGACAGCCCGCTCCCGTCCCAAATTAAACCCGTTACCAACCGCTCCCGCGATTTATTCGGAAATTTATTCCCGCGGCTGTCCCCGCGCCAGATTTCTGCGGCGCGGGAATAAATTTCCGAATAAATCGCGGGAGCAGAATTCTAGCACGGAGCTCCATAAACAAAGCAGCACGCGTCGCGTTTTTAACGTGACTTTGCACGCGATAAGAGAATATATCCAGTTAACCTGATACAGTACACACGGTTACAAGTAACAAATCACAACTAAATACATTTGCAAGCTAGAGTCAACGAGGCAACAACTTTAACCGCACGTACTTACACTTGAGAAATGGAAGAAACCCATCCTGACGTCCATCAGTTACTCTTTACTGATCCTTCCTTTAACAAACTCAGATGAAGTATTCTTTGTAGCATGTAGCTTCCAGAAGTTTCCAACTGCTTGGTTATAATGCTGATGTTTCATCTTTGGGTAGAGACTCAATATAATATCCATCTGCAGTGTGACTTCAATCGACCGGCATGTTTGTGTGCGTGTGTTTGTGGGTGTGCGTGTGTTTGTGGGTGTGTGTGTGTGTGTCTGGGTTTCTGCGTCAGAGGGCGGGGCCTCAGGTTTGAAATCTCCCGGGTTTGCGCGTGCACGTGAATAACTTGGTTTCGTTCGTACGTCATGGCGAAACACCTAATGAATCGGTATCAAGGCGACTCGTTTGAAGCACTATGAGTCGACTCTTTTATAGATGAATCAACCGTTTTAAACACTGTATTCTTACAGATTTAAGCCTTAGCTGGATACTTCACTTCACTTAGAGCTGTGTTACACACTACATGGAGGGGAATTTTCAAAAACCCATAATATGGGCTCTTTAAGCAAGTTTGATGAATGCGATCATGCGTGCTGATCTGAAGAGAGCCTCTCTCACTCACAGAATGAGCTGTACTGCGTGCATTGCGTGAGTCCGTCCGTTGCCTAAGCAACAAGAACAAACGCCTGACATTGTCTGTCCGTATTCCTCAAAGTTGTTTAGAAATAAATATTTAGAGATGGTGTGAGAACGTGCATTTTTGTGTGCCTTTAATGCACCCCTTAATGCTTTTTACGTCCTTGTCGCAGCACCAGTGGCACCAAAATTAGGCACCGAAATTCATATGCTGATTTGATCCGGTACATACCGGTTACAAAGGTACTGGTGCTATAATGGTACCCAACCCTTACCAAGCTTGAGATTGACTTCCATATTCTGATACTGTGTGATCATAGACATTGATTCTGGTCACTGGAACAGTGTTTTAGCATTTAAAGGTGAGACTTGGAGTAAGATTTGCTTCAGGGTGCCCAGTGATAGTTTGGCCTTTACACACTTTCCCTTGTGTGTAGTAATGCATTTTAAACTGAAATTGAAAAAGAAGGTATTTTAAAGAAATAGGAAGGATATAAATCGATTTGTAGTCTTTTTTTTTTTGTCCTCCAGGAATGAATTTATATAGAGAGGCATCCTACACCAGGCGCTTTAGCTTTACTCGTGAAACCACATTAAGTGCACAACAGATGCTATTTGGAGACGGCAGACAGAATAGCGATAACTTTCTCTCCGCAATTTCCTCAGAGCATGGCTATATCCCAAGGGAATGAACCCAGCTGTGAAGCAAGCTGCATGTGTGTTTGTGTGGGAAAGGGAGTGATTACACACTACTTTTTACATCATGGAACAATTGTTTGAGAGAAGCTTCTTTTACAGCCGTAATTGTTTCATTCATCTTGGTCATTGCTGGTCTGACCCCTTTTGTGCTCTGATTGTGCTTGTTGATTAAAGTCCAAAATAATCTTGCAAATAAGTGACAGTCAAAGGGGGATCCTGACCAAGCACAGGCAGAGTGACCACAACCTAACCGTACAAAAAAACATCAGTTACTCAAAAAGTCTGATTTTTATTTAGGTGAATTTGTCCTTGCAGCTCAAAGTCCAAAGCTGCCTAACCCCGCTGTCAGTGCTCATTAAAACAGATTTTTACACAGGCCTTTTACACCTCAGAGCTTCACTGTGACAGTATGCTCCACATGAATAGAAAGCCTTGAAAACGGAACAGTGAAAAATAACATTGTGGAAAACATACAGTCTCAACTCGACACTTAATTTAGTCACTTACAGTAACTTTGTCTTTTGTTAACTTTTGCAACCAACTCAGCTTATTTTCAGTTTCTGGAGTTGCATATCTATCTGGTCTCAACTCTTGGGGCCACATTTGCTAAACAGAACAAATTAGCAGGATAGCACAATCCTATAAAAACTATGATGGGAGAGGAAAGTTTTGCAAGGGATCTTTTGACGATATGCAAATTAGCTAATTTGCATATCCAACCTAGTTTATAATACAGCGCAAATTAGGAGGTTGCAAACAAGCAGAGCTGATGATGATAAGGTGTTTGTAATAACACCACTGGTGCAAAATTCTTTAAGACATGCTTATTGGATGTACAGTTGAAGTCAGAATTATTAGCCCTCGTTTATTTATTTTTTGCCAATTTCTGTTTAATGGAGAGAAGATTTTTTCCAACACATTTTAATAACTGATTTATTTCAGCTTTGTCATGCCATGAGTACATACTATTTTACTAGATATTTTTCAAGACATTTAAAGGCGTAAACAGGTTAATTAGCTTTACTATGCTGGTTAGGGTAAATATAGCTTAAAGGGGCTAATAATTGTGACCTTAAAATAGTTTTAAAAAATCAAAACCTGCTATTATTCTAGCTGAAATAAAACAAATAAGACTTTCTCCAGAAGAAAAAAATATTATCAGACATACTGTGAAAATTTCCTTACTCTGTTAAACATTATTTGGGAAATATTTTTAAAAGAAAAAAAAATTCTAATGAATAATTCTGACTCCAATCTGTAAACTGACTGCCAATAAAACACCTATGAAAATTGCAGTGTATGACTGATATAAGTACATTCCAAAAATGTGAAGCTGATAAGGAAACTTCTACACATGTATGTGGAACAAGGTAAGAAAAATGACTGTGAATGCTTTCTTTGAAATAAAGTATTTTGCAGATCTGATTCGAGTTTTAATACTAAAATAGGGTATGTGATGGTTCAAGCTGTTAGTAAATCTGGCCCTTGATGTATTATTGAAAATGACTTTTCTGTTGGAATTCAGGTCCTGATTCTCTAAAAGTTATGAGATTCCCCACAGCTTGACTTTTCAGACATGGGGCCAGTGTCTGGGGCAGAGAGACCTCACAGTTCACACCCATGGCTGGGTTCTTTATATAACACTATACGCATGCGTAATATCGACATAAAATATTAAAGTGTTGAGGTAAAGTCAGTTTTATTTGTGATCAGCTTAAAGCTTCATTAACATAAAATCAAGGAAGAAAATAATCTAATTAAAGTGTCAAATTATTAATATAGTATTTCTGTAAACTTACTGTATCTAAATAAGGTTTTCAGATTAACGATGTATCGACTTCACTAAATATGATGTTCTTTCATAGGACCGTCCTAAAATGAAAATATATATCTTTGTTTACTGTGAAAAAAAAATCTAATTTATTTCACTAACATGTGTAAAATAAAAAAGCAAGGCAAGGCAAGTTTATTTATATAGCATATTTCATATTATATAGCACAATGGTAATTCAAAGTGCTTTACTGTTAGGACTGCGTTGGTTTGTGTTTCTGTGTTCTTGATTCACAGCGCTCTCAAACGAGGAAACAAGGAAATAAAAATGACAAAAAAAGGAAATAAAATTAACAAAAAAATTAAAAATGATTCAAAACAGCTACAAATGTGTTATAACAGGTTATAAAAGAATGACAAAGAAAAGAAAGACATTAAAGTGTGATCTGTCCGATGTAACAGTGCTCATTTGGTAACGAACAGCTGAACAGATGTGTTTAAGTCTTGATTTGAATGTACCTACAGTAATGTTGATGCACTTCTGATCATTTCTGGAAGCTGGTTCTTGCAGCTGGGGGTGTAGTAGCTAAAGGCTGATTCACCCTGCTTCTAATGAACTCTTGGAATTTCTAATTTACTTTATCGTACTGATCTGAGGGATCTGTTTGGTTTGTGTTCAGTGAACATTTCTGTAATGTTTTGAGGCCATTTAATGAAATATAGACAAGTAGTAATACTTTAAAATCTATTCTAAATGTAACTGGGAGCCAGTGCAAAGACCTGAGGACAGGTGTGATGTTCTTGGATTGTCTGGTTCTGGTCAGAATCCTAGCAGCAGTGTTCAGGATGAGCTGCAGCTGTCTGACTGTCTTTTTGGGATGGCCAGTGAGGTGTCCATTAAAGTAATCCACCCTGCTGGTGATAAAAGCATGAACAAGTTTCTATAAGTCCTCACTGGAAACAAAGCATCTAGTTCTTGCAATGTTTTTGAGATGATCATTGTCTTATCATATAGTATTATCTTACATGCCTCTTTTCACTGACTCTCTCATACGACTATTTGCTTTTTTCTTATCAGTTTGTTGTTTATTCAAAATATATTTTCCATAGAATTCTTTACTTTCTACCTCTTTCAAAAGCTGAATTCTGTTAACATAAACCTAACAACTGCTGAAGGGCCAGTCTAACTTGTGCAGAAAGGTAACACTGGTAGACTACATTGAACTGCAGTTAGATATGTAGTTCTAGTTCAATCGTTCTAAAACCAATTTTTGATCTCTCAGAACCAAAAAATTAAGCAGCCCAGAGGCGTGTGATGAAAATGCATAAATCTCTAAAAAAACAGTAAGGCCAGCTGCTCATGTTGTACATGCATATGGCTAACAGGCAGAGAAAAGCATGTTTGATGAGGTGCTCGCTCTTTATCTCAGTGTTAAGGTGGATTATGGGAAGAGTAAGAGGCCTCTTGTGTTCCAGACTGGCAGCCTGATTTTGGTAACCCTGGCAACCACAGGAGCCCCAGAGGTTGATGTTTGTTTGTGTGTCACAGAGGTTTTATAGCACCTAAAATCGCTGAAAGAGAGCAAGGACAATTTGAACACTCTCTACCCAACGGCTTTGGATACACACACACACACAAACAAACACACACAAACACAATTTTTGAAGCATCATGATGAGGATAAAGAGGGCCTAAAGGCATCTTTTTTTCTCTCTTCTCACAAGTCTCTCCATTTTTCCTCTCTCATCCACGTTGAACTCAATCGCTGCCTCCTCTCCAATTCGTACTGTACCATATTTGGTTTCTTTCATGAGTGAACGAGGGCCGGTTCCACTAAATTAAAGAGTCAATAAAAGCGTATGTGTAGTGTGATTTAACATCTGTGGCTCTTTTGGCTGTTGAAGAGGATTGAATGACTTCTATTAGAGTTATGTTGGCATGTCCCAATTTTAAGGACATCTTTTTTTTTTATTCATTCCCTCGACTCTATTTCATGAATCACTCCCACAAAAGGTCATGGCAACCTCTCCAGAACTCATCAACTCTCTTAAACTAACTTTTGTGTGAGTGCGTTTGGAAATATATTCGGTCCTTGTGGCTTGAGATGCTTTAAAAGGTTTGGTAATACTTTTCTTTAAATAGAAAGATTATTCACTCAACACGCTGATACTTCATATAAATTCATAGAGATGTGATCAAAATGGTTTTAATCCAAGTTTTTCTCAAGGGAAATTTCATTATTTATTAAACATTAACTATACAATAATAGACGTTAGTATGCAGTTTATTACTGCATCTACAAATGTTGTATTTGTGACTCAAGAGCAAATGTATAATGTGCTTAATGATTGTGAATGATTTTGTTCATATTTTGGTAATGATTAATTTTGAATTAATTATTGATTTACTTAAAAACCAGTCATTTAAGAATAGTTGCTGTTTATTAAGATCATTCAAAAAGCATAAGTAAATGATTAATCAACTATTTAAATTAACATTTATATCTTATTATATATCTTATTCTATCTTATTCATTGAGTTTTGTGACTTAAAGTGAGGTCTATTTATGTTTTGTAAATCCCTTATAATGCTCATAAATAACAAATTAACTATTTTCTGATGCTTAATAGACCCTTTTCAGATATCCGAGCTTATCAGTAAAGGAAGGCGTCATCGTTGGAGAGCAATGAATTGGTGAGTTCAACAAATAATTGTTTTACAATTCTATTTGCTGAAACAATAAAATAAAAATGGCATGATGGTGTGAAAAAGACTTTCTGAAAAAGGAAAAAAAAAATGTATGAGACTGATGGCGGCAGCCAGAGAAGAGAATAATGTCAAATTTACTCTCAGCCCCATAGAAATGCTGACATAAGAGATAGTTGTTTTTTTTGTTTGTTTGTTTTTTTTTTTGACAAAAAAAGATATAATAAATTCGTAAATGCATATAAATGTTCATATGTTGTTGTTTTTTTAAAATCAAAATATTAAAAACTTTTAAGGATTTAAGATCATGATGACCGTTAAACTCATCATAACAGACTTGTGAAAAGGGTCCATAATTGCTTTGTAGTAAGGCTGGGCAAATAATCTAAAAGTAATCGAAATCGACATTCAGAACTTATAATCAATCTAATTTTTTCAGGACAACTTTTTCAATTACTACAATTACAATTTCTACTTCTGCGGATCAATTGCAGGAACAAAAGATGGGTTAGTGATAAAGTAAAACAAAAACCAACAAAAACTGCTCTAAGGGGGAAAACATAAACTTGAAACAAACTAGACTGGGCTGAGCTGAGCTGGCAGTCCAGGAAAGGACATTAACAGGAACAAAATCACAGCAGACATAAGTGAAGTAGCAATAACAACACACTGGCACAGGAGAGCAAACATGAGGAAGCTATAAAGAGAGCAAATCAATAGACTTTCATAGTGCAGAAAAGTAACCAAAAGCATTGACAAAACATTCCATGTGACTTTAGTGGTTTAACTGTAATCATACGAAGCTTTAAGAACACTTTTGTGCACCAAAAATGCCTTTGTCTACTCTTTTGCAACAGTCCTGATTGCAAAATATTGACATTAGAGTCAGCACTGTGTTGCACTGTGTGCATCCTCTGCCACAGAAAACACAGTGGAAGATCAGAATTTATATTTTGACTAACATCCTGAATGCCTGGATCAACAGATTTACATCAGCATTGCTAATTGAAATCCACTGAAACTAATTAATGAAGTCTTCACCAGTACAAATCAAGCTCTCAATTCCATATAGAGTCTTGAGTTTCACAATCTACTGTGCCAGCAACCTCTGAGAATTAGCAGGTGTTCGGGTGTCAGATCAGTACTCCAGACTAATGCTGGAAAATAAGTGCTGTCAAGCTTAAGATTAGACATCCTAAAGCCATTTAGCATTGAGTCTTTGCTTGTATATTTCTTGGGGAAGGCTGTATTGATTTAATAATACAATGATGCACTGTATTTTTGGACAATTTTTATGATTTAATGCTACTGTATGACTGTGAAAAGTTGAAGGAAAAGTCAAACCTCTCCATCTTGCAGTGATATTTCTTTTATGCACAAAAGTTTACTGTAACTTTTTGCTTAAATTTCTTGCTGCAATGTTTCTTTGAAATTGATATTTTGCCTCACATTTGCATTTGTCTTGCATTAGAAATGCCTACAAGTATTCAAGACATTATTTATACTTGACAAGCATTTAGCTGTTTTTTGGCCTATTTGTTAAACGGGCTGGTGCAATTGTGAACAATTGTTTAATGTTTGACTGTCTGCCAGCAAATGAGTTGTAATTAGTGAGGTCATCAGTCACACTAATGATCAATCTGATGATTGAAACCTCAATGGAGCATTGCAAAGAAATGTGGAGAGAGAGGTCATTCTCTGTTAGAGGACGTCCTCAATAAATCACAGATGGATGTTTTGTAGTAGAATCTTGTTTACCTGCAGCAACCAGTTTTTATTTTTCTCTCTGGTGTTTTTTCAGGACATCTCATATCTGTTTTGTAAATGTCATTGTGATAAAAGTATCTAAATTCCTGTAGCATATTTAAGGGTGTGTGTTAAGTGTTGTAAAAAAAAAAAAAAAAAAAAAACATTCACACTGTGACTGAGCTATCAATCATTTAGATATAATTCATTCATGTCTTTGCTGGTCACTCATTATCTTCTCTGATCATTCTTCTGATCAGTGACCCATGTCAAACTGTCAAGCTTCTTATAGAATTTCATCTTCCATTTACCCTGATTTCATTTGTGTTCATTTCATGCAGATTACAAAACCAGAGGACTTTGGATTTTAATCGTGGTTGGTGTTAAGGTGTTTGGTTAGGATTGTATTCTGAGGTGGCTCTAATTTCTCTAACCTTCCTCTTGGGGTGTTAATCAGAAAACAGGAGTGGATCAGGGAGTCAAGTTCAATCAGGTTGTTTATTGATCACTGAAAAGGGATGGTTAGAATGCAAATTTCTCAAATAAATTTACATGAGTGTACAATGCTGGTTCATTGAGGGTTCTACAATAAACCAGAAATGAAGAAATAATCAGTATAACATGATGTGCTTCTGTATCACATAAATCACATTCAAAATAAATAATTACAGTTTAATGTTTGTGTATGAATGAAGTACAATGAATCATCTGCTAATAAAACAGTGTACATTGCGACAGCATTCCTCTCATTATTACACGTTGAAATTGAAAATACTCAAAGACTAGCAATCATCAAACAATGTTTAACAAAGGACTTCTAAAGGCGACCCAGGCTTTCTGGTAACATACCATTGAATATATTTTTGTATAGCACCAAATACATCCCAGGAGCTTCTTTTTTTTGCAGTTTTGTTTTCGCGAATCCCCCAGAGGGCGCTTTGTATGCTTTTTCAGATCTCAAATTTCTCTCGCGAGTTACATTCGTGCCTGCTGTCAACTAACTTACTGAATGACTGACTGACTGACTGACTGACCCACCCTCCTTCTTCCTTAAACCCAACCAATAGTGTTTTCAAAAGCACAGATTAACCCGCACACCCACCCAAGGCGAGCTAACTGGACAAACGGGTAACAGCCGGAAAGCCTTCCATATGGTGGTAAGCGGTCAGCTGGTAAACGCGAAAAGGACAACATCATATCGACCCATATTGTTAATTTTAAAAATGAAACACAGCCATACGCACTTCTGGCTACATAATTCTCCTGAAATGTATATAGGGCTACGTTTCAGAATGAGCATATTTAGTCTAAAGGAGTAATTAAATAATTATTTTAGCACGAGGATGCAAACAATCATATCCATAACATAAATCATACACAACTAGGGGTCTTCTAAACAGATGCTACAGCACGTGAATGTGCCAACCAAGCAAGCTTTGCTTAACCCCAGTCATTTTGAATGACTCAGGAACAGAGCATAAACAACCAAAGCATTCAATCACACCCTGCTTTTAAAATACTTAGTTCATTTATTAGTAGAGATTTCAAGCTTTATGTGAATATGTGTCATGTATGTGAGTATATGCAGTGATTTCAGCGTGTGAATGACAATAAAGCTGTATAAACTGTCATAAAGAACATATCTGTACTGAGCTGTAACAAAGTCCCTTGAAGTCAAGCAATTTTACTCAGTGGCCATCTTTGCCTCTCAGGCAGTTTGCTCTGGCATTCAGTTTGAATGGGAGAAACATCAAATTTTCCAAAATTGATTGCCAAGCTTACAATTACATTATATTTTAGGAATCACCTATAAGATGAAACAAAAAAAACAAAATTTCTAAACATTTGTATCACTCAAAATCTGCAGAATCTCATGTCTGGTCCGAGCTCCTCCTCCGGAGAATCGTCAGACAGGTGATGCTTCATTTGCCATATTAAACGTTACACTTTTTCTCATTTAAAACTATTCGAATGACATGTCTTGTGTGTTCTATAGTCTTTGGCTGTATTGAAAGGAGAATCATCAGTCTATATCGATCTCTGATTCGCTCCTATTACAGAAGGCAGGGCTTCATTTGCCTTATTGACCATAACACTTTTCCCCAATCCAAACTTTACGAATAACATGTTTAGTGTATTCTATAGTCTTTGGCTGTACTGAAAGGAGAATCATCAGTCTATAGCAGTGGTTCTGAACTGTGGTATGCAGGCTTCCTTCTAGCGGTACACAAAAGAATAATAAAATAATAAATTGAACTCATTTTAACCCTTTGATGTGTACAATAACACTGATGTGATCAGACAACATTGACTGTTCCCTGAAGCGAAGCACACCGGTGTGCTTAGAATGTTTACTTTATAATGCATCATATCTTCAGATGTTAAAAATCAATCTGCTTGGCCCAGAGCCAGAGGAAGAGATGTGTGGCACAACAACAGATACGACAAGAGAAGCCCTTCTGCAGACCAGTCCTGTTGCATTTCAGTTACTGCAAACTCAGGAATTTCCCCAGGCTGCTTCAATGTGTGCTTGTAGATGTGTAAAATAATGCATGTTTTCGATATATAAAGTTATTTTTGTAAAGCAGTGTGACTTTCGCAGCTTTTGCTACTTTGCAGCAGTTTTCTTTTTACATTTTAAGAACAGTGCCATTTTTTATTAACTTTGAAAAGCACATTGTAATTTAAACTAAAGTTTTGTTTGTTTTTTTTTTTTTGTCTTTTAATGTAAAGTACAGTTAATGTTCAAATTATTTACATTATAAAGTTTAAAGTGGCTGACTATAATACATATTCTTAATAACAGTAATTAATCTGCCTGCTTTTTGAACTGTGCAGTGCTGTAGCTGCTTAATTAGGCCCACTACGCTACTGTATTTCAATATTGGGCATTATGGTGGAACTTTGAGAGACAATTTTTGTCTGAAGTGGTACGTGGTGAAAAAAGTTTGAGAAACACCCAGAAATTCCCAGAATTTCACAGCAGGTTACTGCAATTTTTCACTGTAAATTACATTAGTATCCCTTTACAGGATTTAACTGTGACATTTTTGTACTCAGAATTTTATTGTGAAATTAAGGCAGGCATCATGATTACAGTAAATTACTGTAAAAGGGCTATAATGTTTGCATGTTAGTTATAGGAATTCCAATACTCTATTTTATTCAACATTAATACACATGAACAGATATGCTAATACAGGCACTTGTTATATTTAGAAAGATTTACAGAATTATTGTTATTATTTACTACATCACTGTAATTTACTGTGAGTTTACATACGGTACCTTACAGTGAAAGTAATGCAATTATTAGCCAGTAATTTCCTGTAAGTAATTTCCTGTTCAAACCTAAGGTTGAATATTTTACAGCCTAGTGATCAATGATTGGCTACAAGGTGGGCCTTCCTCAAAAAGAGCAGCCATATTGACCCTTACATTTTTCATTTACAACTATACAAGTGATACGTATTATGTATTTTGTAGTTTTTTGTTCAACCTGCTTACAAATATGCTTAAATGACAATAACATGTTATTATGAGCTATTAGATGTCCGTTTTATTAACAGTGCATGCACAAACATCCACACACTAGGATTTCTCTCTCATGCATCCCTCTCTCACTGTCTGCCAGTGACTAATTAAAAGAGGGGAGATCTAACATGTCATGAATGATGAAAATTCAGTCATATTTAACTTGTTTATAACTTGGCAAATAACCTTGGTGTAAGCTGGATAATCAACAGCTTGCCATGCGTAAAAGGATTTTAACTGCACTTCAAGGATTTGTGCCATGCATTAAAAATCCTTCAACGCAATCCGTCGGCTACCACTTACATGTCACTATGTCAAATGATTTCAGTTAGCCTACTTTCAACCCTACAACTGTCAAAAAATCCAACCAAAACAAAAATATGACAATTGGAAGAAACTAATAATACACAGGTGAAGCAGTGGCGCAGTGGGTAGTGCTTTCGCCTCACAGCAAGAAGGCACGCTGGTTCGACGCTCGGCTCAGTTGGCGTTTCTGTGTGGAGTTTACATGTTCTCCCTGTGTTCGCGTGGGTTTCCTCTGGGTGCTCCGGTTTCCCCCACAGTCCAAAGACATGCTGTACAGGTGAATTGGGTAGGCTAAATTGTCCGTAGTGTATGAGTGTGTGTGAATGTGTGTGTATGGATGTTTCCCAGAGATGGGTTGTGGCTAGATAAGTTGGCGGTTCATTCCGCTGTGGCGACCCTGGATTAATAAGGGGACTAAGCCAACAAGAAACTGAATGAATGAATAATACTACTCACAGAAACTCTTTAAGGAAATAAACTGACACATGTCTTGAAATAAAACATCTAAACCCCAAATTTAGATGTGGGAACTGATGTACTACTGTATAAGATTAATAATGATTGACTCCTGATTGTAACAACTGAGTCTGTGGGATATTATAAATAAAGCAAATTATATTTCAAATATTTAAACATCTTGTTGTCAATTATTCATTATATAATAAGATGAACCTATTTTCCCAGATAAGTTTCATTCATTTATGGATAACGACTATCTCTAATCAAACCATTATGCATGTGATTACCCATGGCCACCTCTTATTCATCAGGCTTTTTCAATGCCAGGCTATATCATTTACAACAGCATTTTACCAATAGCCCATTAAATCCAGCATTTTATATTTTCTGCAATATGCTGAAATGTCTGACATTTATGACCGAGCCAAATTCTGCGAAATTCAGTCTGTTGATGTCACAGGCTGTTAATGTAATTGCAGGCTGCATCTGTAAATTCTTCTCATGTTTACGGGCACATCTTGACCTTTCCAATTTGTTGGTGAGCAGAATTATGACTGTAGTTAAGTGCAGGTGGCAATGCAACATCTAGGTGTTCATATTTATAATGTGAAGTTCAGATCTTCTTTGGAAAGAAAATGAATCATAATGCTGCAGCTACTACTACACACTTGTGTTTCTGTCTCTCTGTCCCAGATGACCATTTCGCCTCCTCATATCCTCTGATCCAGATCGCTGCTTTTATCTGTCTTTCTTTATCTCTGTTTCTGTCTGTCAGCCTCTCTCTTTCTTTTTTCTCTCATTCACACACACATACACTCAGAGGTGTAGCAAAACTTTTGAAGTTGACATGAAACAATGTTTACAAACTATATTACCAAACTTACAGTACATCATACTGTATGGATGTATTACATTTTAGCAAACTAATGTGAGTGGGAATGTATGCAATATTTTATTATATTTAATTGGGAACTAATGGTCTTGGAAATAAGTTGAAAATAGTTTCAGAGCTATAGCATTTGCATTGGAAGCAAATTTTGCTTATTATGCAGCATTAACTGTTCATATACAGTACATTGATGTTTGGTAATGTTTTGTCAGATTATCTGTCTGTTGGGACCAATGTAACTGATTTGTTAAGTGCACTGCATTTTTTTTACCTAGAAGTAGATGGATAGTTTAGGTCAGGGGTCACAAAATGAATTCCTGGAGGACCACAGCTCCTCATAGTTAAGCTTCAACCAACTCCAACTCACACCTGCTTAATAGTCTCTACATTGTGTAAAATGCAGTGTTCCAAACAATTCATTCATGTTGTACCAAAACATATTAAGTTAACTTAACCCTCTCAGGCTCAAATTAAGTTTTAGAAACAGGAAAAATCTGATATTTGGGGAAGATTATCATCTGGGGTAGTACAATAGAATCCTGACTTTTTTTAGAGAGACCTTAACATGCAAGGCGTTCTGTGATGTTGCAGATTTGCAACATTGGCCCAGTGTGGTAATTAGACACTGACGACTGAATATGATATGAACAATAACTTTTTATATACAACTTTTCAAACAATGTAACAATTTGCTTTTCAGTGGCACAACAACAACAAAAACAATATGGGATCCAAATCCAATATCTCAAATCCTCATTGAGTAGGTCATGGTTACAAGTCACTTTGTGATGTGGTACTCCAAGAAACAGTTTTTGTCTTTTTTGTCTTGTAACTGTAAAAAAACTCATAAAATATGTATCTGGAGTAATAATGTAGTTAATTTTTATCTGTTGCAAATCAGCAAATCCTGCCTTGAGAGGGTTAACACCTTTGACAAATTTATGTGGATTAAACATAAAAAAATTAAGTTGTCTCAATGAAATCTCAAAAATTGTGTTGTTTCAGCTCATTTTAAATAAGTAGTTTGAACGAGTAAAACATATATTTTTTGAGTGTACTGGTTTTTAACACCTTGATTAGTTGGATCAGCAGTGTTTGATTAGGGTTGGAGAAAAACTGTGCAAAACTGCGGCCCTCCAGGAATCGAGTTCGAGACCTATGATTTAGGTAGTTTTGTCTTTCGTTTTCCAAGTATCTAAAATAATAAAAAATATAAAATCAAGAAGCATTGTCAAGACAAGAATAAAAATAGTTTTTCAAAGAAAAAAAAAAACATTTTTTTTTCTTTAAATCTAGCAAATAATCTGTCACTGGGGTAAACAAAAATAATGTAAAATCAAGGTTTTATCTGAATTCAAAGAACGGAACAGAACACTTCTTGTGAGAAATGAGATGCAGCATTCTTCCTGATGGTCCCATGACTTTCACAGATTTTTAATGGGAAATTATTTAAACATCACAGCATTCATACAACACTTTATTGCTTTCCCCTTTTCAATATATACAACATGCACAAAAACCCTACAAATATACTTTTCACAATACAAACACAGATTTCAGCAAATAAACATGCTTAATGTGTCTATGCCTCTATTAAGATTTTCATATTTATTTTTACTTTCAACATCTCATTTAGGGAAACTCCTGAGATAAATAAGTTAAATCTCTAAATCTTAATAATAAACAGGTATAAAATGCTGCACTTCCCACCTTCTTTTTTTTCAGAATAAGCCGCAATGATTTTGGAGATTTTTTGAGTGAGTTTTGCACTCAAGTCTGCAGCCACGCATCTTATCAAGAACACATTTGGAACTTTCACGCTTCCTTCATTCTTGTGGTCTTAAGTTTTGAAACTGAACTTTGGCTGTTGATTATTATGTTACACGAGGATGCAAGAATGCATATTGAGAAACGGCCGAAGACTGGTCAATTTTATTTTGCTTATTAATTGAAAGTGCAATCTCTCTTCTAGAAAGTAGGCAGCACTTTTAAAAATGCTTGCTTATGTAAATCCATGTCAAAATTTAAGCACTTCATGATTTTGCCAATTATGATGCGATCCAGGATGACCATATATGTTGATCTTGGAACATAATTTTTTGTGGAAAATGTCATTCATACCTATTCCCTACCCCTTCTGTTAGTAAGCACAGCAAAAGTACATGACCAAATTAAATTTAAAATAGTGGTGAAAGTAAGTGGTGAACTTTTTTTTGTTCATTAGTTTGAATGCTTTTTGAAATGACTGGATTTTACCCTTGAAAATTTGCGGAATGTCTGTAAATGCGATTGCACTTGAATTATGTTTTTGACAAATGGATAAATAGGGAATACCTACTTTGGATTTGCTATGGCATTTATGAAAATACCAAAACAAAAGAGAAGTCTGTGGATTATTAATTGGCAATTTACTTATTATAATACTGGTTTTAAGCATGTGCCCAAATATGCAAGTCTTCTTGGTTGCATGATGGAAAACACATTAGAACTAATTACAAAGAATAGTTACTTAAAACAAATTAAAATGTTTACCATGCATAATAACAATATTGGTGCAAATGGGTGTAATTCAGAGTCCATTTTTGTTTTTAATGTACAACTTTACATTTTGAAGCAATTATTCCGAGGACAGCGAGTCAAGGCAGTTTGCATAGAATCCTCACTAACCTCAGTTTTGTAAAGTTTTCACAGTTAAAATGTCATTAAATGTTGTGTTTCCCTTGTTTGGAAGTTTGCATGTGGGGGTTAAGAGGAAAGCGGATACGAAGTCTCTTGGTGTTCAGCGGTAGTGTTTCACTCTATGACAGGATTTGTTCTGCTAATGAGTTACAGGTCAGACTTACTTTCCAACTTTATGACAATAGGCAGTTTTAACACTGAACTTTTTTTTTTCCCCTAATTGCCTTCTAGATGCACTCATAAGCTGCCCTGGTGACATTGTGGCAGTGTATTTTTGTGTGAATGAATCATCAATAGAATTTGCTATATTAAAGTGCAAAGCGTCTTCATGAGTGTGTGTCATCATGAACAGTCTCAGGCAGAACTTTGCACCTCTTTATTATGGCTTCTGATAAATGATGTGTTCAGCTAATTTACATAACATCTGGTCTTGAGTTTGGGGGGTTTTAAAGGGTGTATTTTTGAATTCAGCCCTAATGAGCATTTCCACCGGTGAGTTCACTCTTTAGAAAGAGATATGTTAGCAGTAATGGACACCTTTTTGAGAAAATAGAGTCAAGACAGTGGTCTATCATTAAACTACAGAAAGAACTAGAGGGATGGGGGCAGATAGGTGTTTGAAGTGGTAAACTCTTTCTTCAACTTGGTTCAAAATTCCTAGGTGTTGCTTCGAGAGCTGTGTAAACAGTTTCAAATTAGACCTTTGCTGACTGTATGTTCTCAAACTGGCTTTTCAATTTGCGTTTTCCGAAATCTGTGGAAGAAAATTCAGTTTCTTCAGCTGAGGGGAAAAACAGCTGCAATGCAAAGAATAGTGCTAGAGAAAACTGAGCTATACCTTGTGTTTATAAACCACAGCACTAGAGGACATAAAGGTTGGCCGTGTGATGCATATTATTCAGGTTTGTTTTATTAACAATTATCTGCGTTCACATACAGTACACACATACTGTAAATGGGCACTTGGTTTCCCTGGAACTGTATATTGAATCAGGCCCCTAATAAATCGTAATCGCATTAACCTACTCTTCTGGAACGTGATCACGCTTTCTATTTACACCAAGGGTAACCTAGAACTACCCCCTCCTCACCCCCCAAATACAGTCAATATACTGTTCAAGGGCCTAGAAACTATTGTATGCTGATGTGTTTATGGAAAGGGGATGTAAACATCGTGGTAGCATTTTTGTAATTAGAGGTCACATGTTAAAATGTCCTCTCAAGCTAAAAAAAATTTAGTCAGTTCATATTTCAGCTTATGCTAATATAACAAGCATACATATGCATTGAATGTATTATATTGCAAATCCACAAACACAAACACATTGCTTTCTTACAGGGTCAAAGCAATCTTTCTGCTGGCAAACAGTGCCATCCAGAGGAAGCCTATAAGGACATGCAAAGCAAAATGCAAGGGCATCCTGTGTAAAAAGCTTCCAGTATCATTATTACTTTTGCACAAACTTCAAAGATTTGTGCCTTAAAACTAGATTCATTCTGTCCTTGGGTGGCAAATGAATATTCATTGTACAGTCTAAATAATAATTGCGCCATATTGCATAAAAGTAAAATTATGACTCATTCAAAATACAGTTTTTAACTATTCACTTGCAACTGTATTATAATATAACAAATATACATTTTAGATGTAAAATTTTAATGTTGACTCAGTGATTAGCACTGTTGCCTCATTTCAAGAAGGTTTCTGGTTTGAGTCCCGACTGGGCGTTGGCATTTCTGTTTGGAGTTTGTATGTTCTCCAAATGGTTGCGTGGGTTTTTTAGGTGAATTGAATAAACTAAATTGGCCATAGTGTATTTGTGTAAATAACAGTGTATGGATGTTTCCCAGTACTGGGTTGCAGCTAGAAGGGCATCTGCTGTTACATATGCTGGATAAGTTGGCGGTGCATTCCGCTGTGGTTACCCCTGATGAATAAAGGAACTAAGTAGAAGGAAAATGAATGAATGAATGTTTGAGATTAGAATTGTTGACCAGGCAGAACAGAAACAAAATCAAGTACTGAAATTGCCAAATTTGAAATTAAAGTGTATTCTGGTGATTTATAAAAAATATAATTTCATGCAGTTTTTAATGTACAGTTGAAGTCAGAATTATTAACGTGAAGTGCTGTAAAAAATGGTAAAAAACATATATTTTTAAAGTACTTTATGATATGTTACCATTTGGCATAACTTAGAAATTTTAAATTTAAAACTTTCCTTATAATTAAATTTTTTTTAGTAATTTAATTGGTGGTGCAGCATTATGAACTTTAACACAGAACTTATAAATAACTCCTTATACATACTTTACCACAACTCATATTCCAATAGCTTTTATTTATTCCATTCTTTTTTGCTGAATATTATTAAAAACACACTAAACAAACTTTTCCTCCAGTAAATATTATAACAAATAAATAACAAGTCTAGTATATCCAGATGCATCAGAATAATGTAGCTACTAGCTAACAATGTTTATATATAATATACTATATACTACGCCTGTCTTATCTGCCTCTGTGCTAACTTACCTGAACTTTCTCAATGTTAATATCTTATGAAATATCCAGTCTGCATCATTCTCATGGTCACTAAAACCCATCTCACCCTCACTTTCATCTGCAGGAAGAGCCAGTTCTGTCCTTTTCTTCTTTCACTTACCATAGTACATGGTGGTGCTCGCTAATACACTGTTCCCTGTATTGATATCTATTCAAAAGTAGTACTGCCATTAAAAAGATTTTATCCATAATGCAAATGCCATTAACACATGAGTAATCAACATTATATTCCTAGTATTCATGTTGTTATTGTTACAACTTAAAAGTTCACAGCTGACCTTGCTAGCTAGCTAACCCATTGCAATATTGCATGTTCCTCTATTGGACAGTGTTGCCAACACACACATCGGATCAATTTACACAAAAACTAATTTGATTTAAAAAAGAATTCAGTTGTGAATATGTCATCATATCTTACGGGAGGTGATGTTTTAGATTTTTTGTGGATCTGACATCATTTGATCCTTTGTTTTTATTGACGTTTACATTTGCATTTAGCAACTACTCACAATAAATGCCAGTCTGTCAGAATGGATGTCATGTGACTTAACCAAAGCACATCATTGGCTACTCTAAGATCTTCTCTTTCCAATAAAAAAAAATGTTGGTCTTAAATGAACAGTGGTAGGGAAATTAACATAAGTATCATTTTGCCATATGGTTACACTGTGCTATAGAGGGTTAAGCTGTATAGAAGTGTCCTGAAAAATATCTAATAAAATATTTTATTGTCATCATGGCAAAGATAAAATAAATCAGTTATTAGAAATAAATTATTAAAAATTTTATGTTTAGAAATGTATATAAAAATTCTCTCCCTTCTTCTCTCCTTCAACTGTATCTGTTTGTTAATGTTGAAGGTTTGCAAAGATTTAAGAGCAGAGTGCATTAAAAAAGGACTGATTTTGAACTGACAAGTCTAGTCATCAGCAATTCCAGTTTAACTTCCCTAAGTTTTAAAAAATTTTGTCTGGATTTGTCTGGATTTGGCAGTTATAGTCTTTTTTCCAACTTGAAACAAAGATCCTGTTCCAACTTGACGTTCCTTTAAAAAAGAGACTAAACCCATTGCAACCTGGAAATCAATCAGAAACCGAGCTTTAATGTTAGTTCTTTACACATACGAGGAATATGTTTTCGTGACAGAAACCTAATTTTTTCACTGTTTTGTTGACTTTCTTCTAAATTTCTATGATTATACAAATAGCCTATTAAGTAAATTAAAGACAACTGATTTACTCTGTTTTTTAGTAAAGTCAACTAATAACTTTTAACAGTGCAGAGCTGATTTTGTGGTTGTATCCCAACACTGGGATTGCATGAGTTAATGCACTCTGAGCACAGAGTAGAATGAGGAAGGCTATTTGCCATTAAACCTGTACCAAATCTGCTATACGGAAATAGTTGCATTAAAAGACCCTGCAAATGAGCAGGATTAATGCTAAAAACAAGAGAGAGAATGGTTGCTTGAATTGCAGATTAACCTTATAGCCGTGGAGTCATCTATACTACCCAGAACACTAATTGGAGGCATATTAAATTATTGTATAATAACTTTTATCATTTTTTTTATTACATATTGCTAATGAACTATATTATTTTGCAAAATATGGAAAATCATTCTGGAGTTCTATTATTGTTTGCTGCAATATTATTCAGTCATCAGTAGACTATAAGACAGGTTTCAAGTGCAATGGCACAAATACATTCATATGTTAATATGGCGTTTAGGTCTAGTTAAAGCAAACACATTTGCAAGCTGTTGTACCTGTTGTAGTACAGATTTTTCTTTCTGATTTAAATGAAACATTTTTAAAATTCTTTGTTAGAGTGTTTGATTCGTGAGCGTATTTTATATGATTTTGTTAGGAAGTGAGCACTGTGTAAAATATCAATAGGTTTATAACGTTTGTATAATATATGTATGAATGTATATATATGAGGATTTTCTCGTTTGTGAACATTCATTCATTCATTCATTTTTTTTTTTTTTGTCGGCTTAGTCCCTTTATTAATCCGGGGTCACCACAGCGGAATGAACCGCCAACTTATCCTGCAAGTTTTTACGTAGCAGATTCCCTTCCAGCCGCAACCCATCTCTGGGAAATGTCCACACACACATTCACACACACACTCATACACTACGCACAATTTAGCCTACCCAATTCACCTGTACTACATGTCTTTGGACTGTGGGGGAAACCGGAGCACCTGGAGGAAACCCACGCGAATGCAGGGATGCCAACTGAGTCGAGGCTCAACCCAGCGACCTTCTTGCTGTGAGGTGACAGCACCTACTGCGCCACTGCTTTGCCCGTTTGTGAACATTGAATAATAAAACTGCAGTGCAAATGCATCACATTAAGGTAAATACAGTACAGTATTAGCAATACAGTTCATCTTACCACAATAGGTAGAGCATTGTAGTTTACAGTATATAGGATTTTACACATATATGGCAGTCAATTTTAACTTTCATTTTGTGAAGCAGCTGTAAATATTGCAAAATGTTATTCGCACAATATTCATGAATTCTCAATGATGTGAAGTGAATTCTGTATGAATAAGAGACAAGAAAGAGAGGGAGAGAATACATCTAGTCAAAATGTAGGTAGACCTTGGGTATGAGCTCACAAGTCTTCATTTTCATTTCAACCATGTTTCCCAAAAGTATCTCATATATATACACTGAATATACCAATTTGTGTTGTGTAAACAACATAATGGACTTTTTTTTCTCTTTCTGGCTACAGTGAAGGTCTGTTAAAGGATGTATTTGACAATGTTGTGGACATTTTCTACACCTGATGGCATTGAGACTCTGAATGCAGACCGGGAAATGCACATTTCTGCTTTTCACCACTTTTGCCTTTGTTATATGTAGCTAGATGTTTATGCAGACTTTCAGTTCAACATAAAGCCATCACAGAGGACAAAGGCCAAAACATCTCTGCAGCTCTGGATGAGTCAGCCTGAGGCTTGAGAAATGTTTACACAACCGTTTAAAACTTCAGTGTAAGATTTTCATTTCTTTAACTTTTTTAGAAACTTTTTAAATGTTACAACATTTCCAAGATTTCTAAAATCTTATAAATAAATAAAATAAATACTTTCAAATATTTTTTTTAACCTAAAAAATATATATTGTGGATCAAACACTAAATCTAAAATTAGGATCATACAGTAGGCTTCCTCGCTGTCTTTGCAGTTTACTTCCATGAGATTTGTCTTAAAATTTGGGTCAGCATTGTCAATTTATTATCAAGGACAATTATTCCTCAGGTACAAAAATGAAGGGGCTCAGGCTACTTATTTATTAAAAACATAACTGGGATTATTTTTACATCATGAACCTTACTCAATTATTTTGTTTGCAATGATACAATGGCGCACTCTGCTGGAAAGGAAAATACTTGCCTTATTTTATTTTATATTAATGAGTAATCTTGTGTTTTAAAAGACCCTTAAATATCAATATAAATATCAGTAGTTCTTTGATGTTTCATAAGACTCTTGGGTTGTGCGATATTGTGAAATATTTATAAATATGAACATTTGTGTATTGCATGGATTTCCTCCGGGTGCTTTGGTTTCCCCCACAGTCCAAAGACATTCACTATGGGTGAATTGAATAAACTAATTTGGTGTGTAAATTAGGGCTGTGTGATATTGAAAAAAGTCTAACATTGTGATTTTTTTTATTCTGTGATATATATTATGAGGCGACGCAGTGGCGCATTAGGTAATGCTGTTGCCTCACAGCAAGAAGGTCGCTGGTTTGAGCCTGGGCTGTGTAAGTTGATGTTTCTGTGTGGAGTTTGCATGTCCTCCCTGTGTTCGCGAAGTGAATAAGGTAGGCTAAATTGTCCGAATTGTATGGTTGTGAATGAGTGTGTATGAATGTTTCCCAGAGATGGGTTGCAGCTGGAAGGGCATCCACTGTGTAAAACATCTGCAGGATGAGCTGGCGGTTCATTCCGCTGTGGCGACCCCAGGTTTATAAAGGGACTAAACCGAAAAGAAAATGAATGAATATATATATTATGACATGAATATAATTGGTATGAATATAAATCCATACCAACAGACCACACAAAATGATAAAAACACTATAAAACATGTTCAACAATGTGTTATCAACATTAAAAGACAAAAGTTTCTTTAAGAAGTACAGTCTCTGCTGAAGCTTTTTCCTTATACAGTCAGTTCATACATCCCACTTAAGTTTATTGTCCAAAATTACACCTAAATATTTTTAATTTGTTACTAACTGAGTTTGCTTTTAATTAATTAATTAATGTGGGATGAGTTTTGCTTTGTGCTTTCTCTCTAAAATCAATTATCATCTTCTTAGTTTTATGTAGTGTAAAGATTATTTATATAGCGCATTTACCGTGTATGGCCATAATGACTTAATCAGGTGTGACTTAATCATAAATGACTTTAACAGTTATTATTTAAAACAATCAAAATATAGTCAACTAATTAGGTAGAGCAGGAAGTTAAAACGTTAAAGCAGTATAGATAGAGAAGAGCTTGTGTATCTGTTAGCAAAGGGTGACTGTTGGAAGTGTTTAGCCTCTAGAGGGCGCAAGTCTGCAAAATCTGCTTCTCAGGCTTTGCTCCTGCAGTGGGCGATCTGTGTACACTTGATCATCATCAGTCATTCTTGTGCTGTGTGGCCTGGAGTGGAATATGTTTTTTGTTGCTACCTTACTTCACCTCTGTTGCTTAGCTCAGTGTTTTATCCTACGGCTACACTGCTTTGGACTTTCTTTCTCTTTAGAGTTAGTTTTTTTTTTTTCTGTATTACACTTTTCACACAGACAGAACTAGAAAATTTACACTCGGACTCGGAGCCTGTTTCATCTCATTGGATGGCGGAAGTGACTGATCTAGGAGTTTGCAGGTCTCAGTGGCCCTGAGCTCATATTCCACTAGAGATTTGACCACTGTGGGCTTTAATCATGGGTGTCTGATGTATTTGTGGTACAGCCAGCTGGTTTATGCCACACACATTCGGCAGATATCGACTGGATGTCAGAGACTCGCACAGTCCTTGGAAGTAGGTTGCTTGAATTGATATCTCATCTTTTCAGATGTAAGCTGGGTGTCATAGTCAGGAATCCGCTCCACATTTCCTTTCCTGCATTTTGCATGGGGATCAGCTCTGGAGGATGTTTAAGTGATGATGTATCAGTGGTGTCATTGATGCCTTTCTGGGCTTTTTAAACATGTCAGCTCAGAAACTTTAGTTATTAAGCATTTTAAAACATATTATTTATTACAAAATCTAACATAGTATTAATCTCCTGAGAACTTTTTCCATCTTTGATATTTTAGATTAAGTTCGAGAACTCACTCATCCTCCATTGATAGCAAGGTTTACGACTTGTTCCCAGTCTAGAAAAATACCTAAAAAAATCCTCAAAACAGACAATATGCCTACAATAGTTGAATTTAAATATTATCAAGCTTTGAGAATACTTTTGTTCACACATAAAGCTAGATACAATTTTATTGTAAGAAATAAAATGAAATAACAAAAAATAATGATAATAAATAACAATGACTTTTTTTCAACAGTTCAGTGTCAGTATAGGGTGCTTGTTTATGTATCTTACTTGTTTGCACCACTGACCTACGTATACTTCAGATGTGCCAGTGCTTTGTTTTAAACAGAGGAAGTAACATGTGGGCATTCAAGAGGGTATACGTCACTCCACAGTGCTCATGAAATGCAAACTATACTGACACTGAGAAGAAGAAACTGTTGATTAAAATTAGTTTTATCTGTGCACACAAGTATTTTTTCCTCCATTTTTTGGGTCTAAATAAACCGAAAATAAGTGGATTTAACTTCTCCCTAAACCTCCTGCTTGCCGTTTGCAGGTACATACACACACACAAGTGAATGCTGCTGTCTCATTGCCTGTAGGCAATTTTCAGTCAAAACTGATTTCACACGGCATAATTTGAATCACCATCGACGTCAGATATTTAGCACACAAAATATCTCACAAGCATCGGCGACTCATCGGCGATTCTCTCAGATCGCGTCTTTGATAGTTCATACTGTGTGATTGTCACTCACATGCACGAGCACTGATTTGCCTGTGATTTCAGGCATTTGTCTGCGATTTCTTAAAACCTGTCGGCGAGTCAAAATCAGGGGCTAAAATCATGCAGACTGAACTTGGCATTAGGTGTTCTTATTTACACAACATTGTTGTAACATCCTACATACATATATAATACATCCTGCTACATTACACATAACATTTCTATACCACTAAACATGGATTTGTTCAACTGTAACATGGTCATTTGTTACATAAATGTTTACCTTTAAGTTCAAAGGCATAGTTCACGCAAAAATAAAAATTATTTTTTATTTTACTCACCTTTTACTTGTTTAAAACCTTTATGAGTTTTTTTCTCCTTTCAAACACAAAATTAAATAATTGGAATAAATCTAGAAACCTGTAACCATCAACTTCCATAGTATTTGTATTTCCGACAATGGAAGTAATCGTTTAAAGGTTTTCAACTTTCTTTAAAATGTCTTCTTTTTTGTTCAACGGAAGAAAGAGCCCATAATTGTTTGAAACCACTTGAGGGTGAGTGAAAATGAAGTAAACACATTTTTGGGTGAAATATCCTCTTAAGTGCTTAAACAACTGTAAACTGAAGAACAGATGATGTAACAGACATTTTCAACACAAACTTGCGCACAATAAATCACCAGTCTTTAAACGTGTCAATGTCAGTTTAAAGAATTATTAACAAACAATAATAATCATGAAATAATTTGAAGTCAGATAATTGAATAAGTCCGACAATCTAATAAATTATTTGGTATTGATTTGTCCTTGAACAAGTCAAAATAGGGTCTTAAGACTGAATTCTAGCACAAGTCTTAAGTACTGCAACCCTGTATCCATGCTAAAGAAAGATTTGTCCTTGTTTAGTATCTGTTCTTTTTCTCTTCAAAGATCATGAGTAATGTCTTTCTGTTTGTGACACAATGGCATAGGTCAGTGTTGCCGTCTTGTATACAAAACAATGTGTAACAATGAACGTATACAGGCTGTGCACGTATTGTTTTCTACTTCTAGAGCACACAAGTAAGTGCACACTGTTTATTGGGCTGAACCATGTGTTTGCATCATCAAGTGTCAGCTGTATACCTCTGTTGCTAGGTAACAACTATGAAGGACACGGTCGCAAAATGGATAGAACTGCATACTGTTGTTCTTTTTTCATCTTTGGGTTCTTTTAGCCGAGACTATAGAAAGTATTGGAAAAAAAAGTCAGTTTCTGCAGAAGTTAGTTTCTGTGGAGACAAGGAAACTACAGCATAAGCACTTGTTTGGATGAGCAGTAAGGGAGCAAACACAATATTTCATTAGGGACAATTCCCTTTAATGACTTTGTGCTACCGTATCTTCATATCAGAAATGAACTGTACTTGGCTTCACTTGATTTGTTCTGCAAACCACACTTTTTAGGTGGACTCGGTCTCAATCTGCTTGTTCACATTGAGAACAGTGTTTTTCCAAACTCTAACCTCAAACAAACCCTTGCTCAACAAAAGCTGTTTTTTATAGATTAATGCAGCTGCACTGAATAAAAAAGCAATCTATGTCACTTGCTGAACTAGCCCCTAATGCTGATTTTATTTACTGTTTTTGTCTATTTGGCAGTTGCTTTCATTTGAAGTTCATTTGCATTGATGGCATACATTTTCGTTCGTTCATGCATATGTTAATGTATAAATAATATGTTGGTCTTAACTTTGTTAGTTCTATGGTACATCCATTTCTATTAACATCATATTTATTTATTTATTTATTCATTCTTATTTTTAATTATATACTTTTAATTTTGTTCAATATTTGTGCTTGTATGTATTTACATACAGTATGTACGTACTGTATTAGTAACTATAAATGTGTGAAGACTGTTTAAAACTAATACTTACATAATACTCATAACATAAAAGTCAAACCCCAAATTGTTAATGTATTAGGGTTTTCACTGCAATGCCACTGAAAAGCAACTTTGTGTTGCCTGAACAGTCATTTTTAATTGCCATTGATGATTCGATCCATAAACCTTTAGACATCTAGGTAGAAAATTTTTTTAAAAGTTTCTTAATAGTTTCAGCAATCAAATCAGCTCAAACGAAACAATGTTCCTCTAGGACCAAGGTGCTACATCAAACAACATAAATTGACAACATAACACAGGACTGTGTACTACTATAAGAGCGCAAAGTGCGGTTTGTGCATCATTTAGTGCAAATAAGACAGGACAGACAAGACAGGACAAGAAACAATCATACTGACCACAACACTACGAATGCTGTGCAAATATTGGAGCAGATATAAATGCTGTACATGTAAACGTTTGGCACTGAGATAAAAATAAAATATTAGGAAATTTAAATATTAAGATATTTTAGATGAATTCTGATGAACTCCCTCTTTCCATTATACATAGACTTGTTCAAAGAAAAATACCAAAAAGTAAACAAAATACCCAACAAAACATCCTCAAAAAAAGACCATATGCCTTCAATGTTTTAATCAGAATATTAACAATCTATGAGAACAGTTTTGTGTGTTTACAATCTTTGTTAAATACTTTTGTTTGTCTTATCATTGTTTAGGTGATTCAGTAATGTCTGGAACTAATGATGTTACCAGTGATTCATTTACTTCAGCTGTTTTTCCACTGCATGGAATGGTACATGTCACAGCTCATCTGGCTTCAGTTTGATTTTGCTAAGCTTAGTTTGCAATTCCACTGCAGTTTAGTACTGCTTAAAGTTGGGATTATCACCATAGTTGCTCTGTCTGTACTGTTATACCAACATCATTTTCATTCCGGCTAATTCTTTCTTGCATCTGCTCCTCAGCTCACAACAAGAGAAGCGACTTGGTCTTTTCTACTGACCACGATGCTGTCATGTCAGGTGTCTTTTTCTTGCAGTGGTACAGTATAAAACAGTTTAGACATGTGAATCAACAATACAGCAGTAGCTGCAGCTGACTATTTAAATACAGTTTTGTGGTGTGCCACAAATCCAGTTATGCTGGTAGGGGTACTGGTGGTGATGATTCTCTTGGACCAATCAGTGACCAGCAGAGTGTATATGTCACAGTTTGGTAACAGTATGGCTCGCTTGAAACCTCCTCCAAGGTGTTGAGTGCACTTGAGTGTGCACCCCCCCCCCCCAAACAAAATAAATAAAAAATTTTAACAAAAAAATAAAAATTTATATTGCTAAGTAGATTTAGCAAGTTCCTGGTACAAAAATGTAGTTCTAAGCCTGCCCTTTTCTCTAAACATAACCCTAACCATGTCTTATCCCTAAAGAGGAGAATAACTGGTCATTAAAACAGTGTAAAAGCCCCTAAACTTAACTTTGCATTAACTGTAAACCTCTCTCTCAGATCTGGCAGATATCAGGTTTATCCTGGATCAGTAAAGATGTATTGTTCCAGCAGCATATTCTGCTTAAAAAAATCATAAACACCCAAAATGAAAATGAAAATTTACTCACTATTTACTCACCCTCAAGTGTGGTTCCATCCCTTTATGAGCTTCTTTCTTCTGTTGAACATGAAAGAAAGTATTTTTGAAAAGCCTGTAACCACTGACTTCCTATTTG
The DNA here is from genome assembly GCF_052040795.2 of Danio rerio. Taxonomy (NCBI): domain Eukaryota; kingdom Metazoa; phylum Chordata; class Actinopteri; order Cypriniformes; family Danionidae; genus Danio; species Danio rerio. Next base: position 29,736,249 of record NC_141037.1, read on the forward strand.
TTTTTCCTACTGTGGAAATCAATGCTTACAGATTTTCAGCTTTCTTCCAAATATCTTCTTTTGTGTTTAGCAGAATAAAGGAACTCATAATTGGAACCACTTGAAGGAGAGAAAATGGTGAGTAAATTTTCATTTGCTGGAGAACTATCCCTTCAAATATTGAATTATTTTCAAACTGAATGAATAGTCTAATATGACATACCTGTATGAATGCGAGACAGGAAAAGTGTGAAGTATTTATCACAGAACCTGATGAGATAGCTGGGCACGGGAGGCAGGCCTTTACAAAGAACAAACTACCCATATAGAGTATGATTTACCTGTGAGATAGACAAAAAGGTTTTTTTTCAATACTGGAAAATGCTCCTGCTTTTGATTTGTAAAGGCAAAGATAACATTAAATTACTATGATCATCAAGAAAATATGACATCTGTGTCAAATTGTTTATGCATGAATGATTATCCACACTGGGTTCATGATTATTCATATTTAAAGCAAAGTGTGTTTCTACCAAACATGCATTTACCTACATTTGCATAAACCCTGAAACATGCAGTATTGACATACTGACAACATTTAAAACATTTACATATGAACAACTTGAGAAACTTGCCTTCATGTATTGGATCTGGATTGTATTTTCAGTGATTTGCAATTTAATGTCTGCTCTGGACCAAAGTCCCTTTAAGGCACAGGTGTCAAACTCAATTCCTGGAGGGCTGCAGCTCTGCACAGTTTAGTTCCAACCCTAATTAAACACACCTGATTAAACTAATTAAGTCCTTCAGGCTTGTTTGAAACCAGTTAAGTGTGTTGGAGCAGAGTCAGAACTAAACTGTGCAGATCTGCGGCCCTCCAGGAACTGAGTTTGACACCCCTGCTTTAAGGCAAGTCATTTCGCTTGGTGGCCATCTTTGAAATGCCTCTCGAGGAGTATGCTCGGGTATTCTGTCTGAATGAGGAAACATCAAATTTTCCAAAACTGTTTGCCAAGATTAAGTTTACATTACATATTTGGAACCACCAATACAATTGAACAACTGACAAGCTTCATTTATAAACAAAGTCAGTATTTTTTCAGGTTGCCCAAGCTAATGCTCATGCACATTTGCATTCGAATAGAACAAGATCACAGCACCAGCCTCATTTGGGGCCGTTCTACACATGTTTATCCTCTGAATAATGCTTCATCAGCTTGATGGCGAATCTCCTCCAGAAATGACAGCGACTCATTGTTTACAAGTTTGTGGGCATTTGAGTAGTTGCTGCTGTCATGTGATGTTTGTTTGACAGGACGGACTGTACATTGTGCTTGTTTTACACAGATTACAAAACCAAAACGCTTTTGTTTTCAAGTGCACTTGGTTCATTTAAATTTAAAGAGATCAACAGTGTGTTTGTTGTCTGGTCCGAGCTTCGTCCTCAGAGAATCATCAGTCTATAGTGATCGATGATCCTGTACTAGTAGGTGGGGCTTCATTCCCTGTATTGACCTTTACATGTTTCCCCATATGAGTGACATGTCTTTTGTATTCTATCTATTCTTGTATTTTATCTATTCTATCTGTGTTCTTCGTACGAATGCGTGCGAGTTCGGTCTAACTAAAATGTGCGATTTTAAAAAGGAGGCATTTCACCCAACCCCACCGCTAACCCCAACCATCATTGGGTGATGAGCAAATCGTACTAAATAATACGAATTGACCACTAAATCAAAAAGTAACGAATTGCCGTGAGATTGCGTTGGTAATACCCAGTCTAACTTTCCTGTTGCTTACTTTTTAAAAATACCTCTATTTTACTTCAGTGTAATGGGTTACATCACTAAAGACATTTACAAGGTAGCTGAGAAATGTTGACAGGAAACAGGGTCATTGCTTTCCGTGTGCTGAATGGCAATCTGCACTTTCAAAATAGCCAAAGTTATATAAAATGTGTCCTCCATTGTATCTTGCAGCTGTTTCATTTACATTTGCTCATTGACCTTGTTGCTGGCTTAACATCTTGTCACTGGCCTTGTCCTCAATTTGCAGTTTAGCGGAATAATGCGTTTCAATGCCAAGCGGTAATACATGTCTTCCATCACATTTGGGGAGATTTTGTTGGGTTCGTGTTTATGTAAAGTATTGTGCAAATTTCATGGTGCAGAATGTTCAGGGAATGAATAAAGTGCCCCTCTCTTGCAATAATTTTGATGACAGAAGTGTGAAATATAGTCAGCATTTGTAGAAGATCATAAATGTTTTCCAATATTGTCCTTAAACAAGATTAGGTGTTGTTCAATAGTTTTACGAAAACTTTGAACCAATTTAAATGTTGACTACTGAATAAATAGTTAAAAATATTAAAATAGTTAAAAGATTAAAAAACAACAACACAACAACATATATCATGACATTTAAATGCTACAGACTTTACTGCTGAATTGCAAAAAAAGAAAAAGGTAAATACAGAAAGTAAAACGCAGGTGCACGGTAATCAGCCGAAGCAGCAAGCTGTGTTAAGCTGTCCGTGAAGCATGAGATTAAAGGGAGAAGCCATGTGCTGTTTTCTCCTTTGTTTCACTCTGTTGCACCTTCACCTTCATGTTGTTTCTTGTGCGGCCCACAGTTGGGAATAGAATAAGTGAGATTCAGTGTTATGGCAGTGGGGTTATAGGCATCCAGCACATTGCTTAAATTTGGAATGTGCTTTTAGAACTATCTATTTGCTGCCTGAAACAGCATTTACAACTTTGAAGTTGCTGTGAGTTTTAATGATTTTTTTCTGCATTTATTAATAATGCATTTACAGTGGGTACGGGACGCTTCAGACATCCTTAAATCCCTTGATTTTGGTGACAAATCTTATTTTGACACATATTTTAAAAAGGCAAGGCAGTGAAGGTCGCTGGTTCGAACTTCAGTTCAGTTGGCGTTTCTGTGTGGAGTTTGCATGCTCTCCCTGCCTTCGTGTGGGTTTCCTCTGGGTGCTCCGGTTTCCCCCACAGTCCAAAGACATGCCGTACAGGTGAATTGGGTAGGCTAAATTGTCCGTATGAGTGTGTGTGTGAGTGTGTGTGTGTATGTTTCCCAGAGATGGGTTGCGGCTGGAAGGGCATTCGCTGCGTAAAAACTTGCTGGATAAGTTGGCGGTTCATTCCACTGTGACGACACCAGATTAATAAAGGGACTAAGCCGACAAGAAAATGAATGAATGATATTTTGAAAAAATGCTTTGAATTTTTTTTTTAAATCTCAACGATACACTTTATCCCATCCATAATTACTTTTTATATAGAAAACACATAATTTAGTGTTTTTTTTCACTAAACCAGTGACATTATTTATGAATCTGGCAATTAAAGAGTTAAAATCCTGTTATTTTCCAAACAATTTAAGAGTTTTGCTGAGGACTGAGGTTGATTAACAGATTTAAGCAAAATTTATATATATTTTTTTATTATTATTATTTATCTGATGCATTTTTACAGCAGTTTAATACAGTGGATGTTTTCATCTCTAACATAACAAAATGGTAGTAAGTTTGAACAGTGCACAAGTGATATTGTGTGAAATATTATTACAGTAAAATAACTATTTAAGTATATTTATTCTGTTAGAAAATGTTTTTGACATCTGTGATGGAAGCATTTTTTTCCAGTCTTCACGGTAATTATTGAGAAATCAATGCTGATTTTCAATCAATCAATCAATCAATCAATCAATCAATCAATCAATCAATCAATCAATCAATCAATCAATCAATCAATCGATCAATCGATCAACCAATCCTTTTTGTTAATGAGGAAAACTGCTTTATATTTTTGTGGCATTATTTATATGGATTCTTCAGAAATTGCAAATAATCAGAAAATTATAAATGTTATAATTATGAAACAATTTTAGGATGTTTTAAACTGTAATTTAAAGTTAAATTGTCACTAAGCACGGGCCGGTCAGTTTCTGATGGTAAAATAACCTTGAATAAAACCATCACGGTTTCACTGTTTCACGGTATTGTGATTACTGCTTCAAAATAGGTGTTTTTGTCTGGGTAAAAAAACAACAACCTTTTCCCCCCATTGAACACAAAATATTGTATATTAAGAAATATTTAAAATATTTTGGACTAGTAGCTTTTGATGTGGAGGTTTCTTTTCTGTTGGAGGTACTGTTGCCCTAAAAATAATTTGTTGTGAAAAATATGTAAAAAATAAACCGACACAAATCTTACCCATACCTTAGGAACAGTATAACAGTAAATTTTTGGTGGTTTTTAAAACCTTGACAGCATAAACCTTGAAACTGGTTATCATCTCATGCCTGTAATTGTCAGCATCATTACTATAGTCTTTACACATGTCTAAATGATTCTAATATGTTGATTTAGTGCTCAAGAAACTTATCTACTTTTAAAACATTTTAAACATATTAAATGCTTAAAAGTATATTTTAAATCAATGCTTATCATTTCCAAGGTTACTTTGATGAATAGAAAATCCAAAAAGAACAAATAGATGATCAGCTTCTAACCAACTGAATACATCCTCACCAAGTAAAATCTCTTCAAATCTCAAGGGCCCTAAACCTTTAAATGAGTGTCTTATTTAAAATCTATACATTTATCCACCACCATTATTATACCAAAGCAGAGCTTTTCAATTATTTCTTTTGATTTTTGTAGTCCAGCTGCAAGGTCATCCATATAAAGTGAATAAATACGAATAAAGACCTTTTATTTTGTATGGCAGGTTAATTGGCGGACTTCAGTTTAAATCCAGACACCCAACAGACACGACAGCTGCACGTGTGGTGTAGTGGCCCATGTTATTGGTTAATTAGGGTGTGTTAGAAACCCGTGCTTGTCAGAGAGTGCAGGCAAATTAGCGCCGGGTTAAAATTAGCCTTCGCAGTGGTGAGCTGAGATTGACGAGACAGAAGCTCGCCAGAATCCTCGGAGCTGTCCAGGTCATTATGCTGCATCGCTAGCTTTGTTCCTCCAACAACGGCAGGTTCTCATAGCTGTCGGTTAATGTTGAGCGCTTCTGTGGTCTGTGAAGCTGAGCAACCTTGACACGACGAAGTGAATGGATGCAAACGTATTTGAGATATAGATCAGAGCATTTCACTTTTTAATGGGGTTTGCATGTACATACAGCAAGCCTCTCCTTTTTTAACCTAATTTTAATTAACACTTATTTGTTCTAGCATATGAAAAGATAAGTAGTGAGCTGATGTACATGAATGAGAGGTTAGACCTTGATGTAAGAACATTAGAATCGCCGTGTAACTCGTGCTTTGTAGATTCATTTGGATGGTATTAATTGACAGCATTAAATCTAAATGAATAGAATTCTCAAAAAACGTCCTGTAAAGATAATTTGTGTAACATGTTTAAATGACATTATACTGTTGCATTTATTATCTTTTTTGAAGATTTATGTAATATTTCAGATATTCATTGTGTATTATCGGTGGACTATTCACTGAGTGAATATAAAGAGTATTAAAAACGTGAAAAGCTGAATAGATTTTCTGCAGTTAAAAGCTGTATTCAACGTGTAGAGCACCTTGAGAATACTTTTAAGAACAAACCTCACTTTACAAAACGCTCTATTAGTTGACATTAATGCATCAACTAACCTTGGTTGAAGGGCTAGTTTACCCAAAAAAGGTTTGGAATTCCTGTGTTCATCAAAGAGGAAGAAGCAGCCATTGACTAGTATTTCATGTTCCAACTGGATGTCAGTGGGTTTTTATTCTATTCAACATTCTTTAAAATATCTGATTTTGTGTTCAAGTGAGAAAAAAAAATCATAAACACTTAAACCGAGTTCAGACTGCATGATTTTCAAAGTAGTCGTGTCACAGATGTTTTCACACTGCATGACTATCTGGGCTAGCGTTTTGTTGCTGCTTTGTTTACACTACAAGATGAATCGGCGACAGGGACTTTCACATTGCATGACTTTACCATAGGAAGAATCACCGACAACTTCGTTCAAACTACATCTTACAGCCAAAAACACATAGTATATCTTTTGTTATTAACTACATAACGAGAAAGAAGCATTTAATGGGGTAGAAAATGTACATATTTGCTCACCTGGCTTTGAAGGGAATTAGCAATTTCTCCTCAACTTTCTTTTTTAACTTTCTGCATAAAACGTCAAACAGACACGGGTGCTCCTGTCAAACCTCCACTAGTTTTTCCACCATTTCTTGGGTCCAAATAAACCGAAAATGAACGATTTTAACTTCTCCCTCAACCTCCCGCTGGCCTGCAGGTACACACACACACACACACAAGTGATTGCTGCTCTCTCATTGGCTGTAGGCGATCGCTGATGTTATTTTCAGTCAAAACTCATTTCACACGGCATGATTTGAATCGCAGACAGCTCCAGATATTTAGCACACCAAATATCTCACAGGCATCGGCGACTCATCGGCGATTCTCTCAGATCGTGTCTTTGATAGTTCGTACTGTGTGATTATCACTCACTTGAACAAGCATCGATTTGCCTGTAATTGCAGGCATTTGTCTGCGAATTTTTAAAAACCTGTCGGCGAGTCAAAATTGGGGCTAAAATTCAGTCTGATCTCGGCATTTGAATCACTTTAAGTAAATGGTGAAAAAAGCTATTCACTTTTAATAAATATTAGCTCACTTCCATGAATTTTTACTAATACATTAATAAATTTATTTGTACATTATATACACTGTATTTGTTATCTGGTGAACTACAGATGTGTTAAGGAACTACAAATCCTATCATGCACCACACACACACCTCTTTCCAGAACTCTGATGATTACATGCACACAGCTTTAACGCTTCATGGACTGATTACATGGACTACTTATTCACCACACAGACACTAGTTCAATGTTGACGTGATGTGCTGAGGTTATATTTGTATGCTTGTGCAGAAGATTCTTTGTTTTTTTCCTGTTTGTATTTTTGACCACAGCCTTGTTATATCGTTGATCCTGTTAATCACCTGTTTTGACCGCTGCCTGTTTTTGGCTACGTTCCTGGATTGTCCTTTTGCACTAGCTTCACCTGTTTTTGATCTTATTAAACTGCAAGCATTGTTGAGTAATATTTGCTTTATTTATTGCAATACTCAAACAATATAACACTGTATGAAGCCCTTTGAACTAGCTTACATGTAATTTAAATTGTGTGATCTACCTAGTTGTATTTAAGTAAACATTGCTAATACCAATTGTAAGTAAACAACAGTAGATGTCTTGTTACAATCGATATAGCATATTTATACAACAGAGGTAGAAGTTTCTTTCCTTTACTTGAGTACTAAAATAATATATATATATACATTATTTATTTATTTAATTTTTGAATTACAGAATAAATTTACAGGTGATGAAGAACCTTACAATAAAAAGGTATTAACGTAGTCTTCTCACGAACACAGACTGGAAGCCCAGTGAACATCATTTAAAAGTTTGGAGTCAGTTCAACTTTTTTTTCGTTAAATAATAATAATAATACTTTTATTTAGCAAGAATGCATGAAACTGATCAAAAGTGAAGAATTTACCCTATAAAGTGTATGGAGATTCACACTTTTAGCACATTTTCTGAAAGAATATTACAATAACAGTTGGTTTGCTGTTGTTGTTGATGATGATGATAGTAATAATAATAATAATAATAATAATAATAATATTATGTGCGTCTTTTTAATTGTACTATATATAGTTTAATTATAAAAGTAAAATATAAGATTTTTATTATTTTTACTCCATTTTTGATCAAATACATTCAACCTTTGTGAGCATAACTTACAAGAACCTTAAAAATTTCTACAGGCCCATAACCTCTTTGTAGGTTTTCATTCAAATTAGGTAGAAGTTTTGATTCCTGGCCACTTTAAACTGTTTATATAGTTTCTGTGTCTCATTCATTCATGTTTGCCTGTTTATTTGGGTATGATTTTACACCTAAAATATGGCATAGAGCTGATATTAAATTAAAAGAGCAGTAAAAATAAGGAACACTGGGCACGTTGAGTGCGTAAATGTGATAAGAAATGAATTTGCATTAATTTAAGCAGCTCTGTGATTCCAAATATCCTCAACAAATTTCTCGGAGCTCCTGACAGGGGCTTCATCAAGTCTGCTATTGATTTTTGGATTTGCACACAACATCTAAGTGCTGAACGGTGTTATGTTTGTGTAATGGAGCAAAGCTGGGTCATCAGTTACAGTATGTTGGCTGTCATTCCTAAACACATCTTCTTTAGGAATTGAACATCTTTATGGTCAATAAGTTCTAAGACTAATATTCACCATGCTGTTCTTTCATTATGTGTGTATAGTTTCAGTTGCTCCAGAAGAGCAGTGCTATGAATCAGTAGTCTACAGGATTATTATTATTATTAATATTTTGCTCGATAGGGCATGTGTGTTTGTGTTGTGCCTAAAACTTTTTAAATGCCCTCTGGAAATCAACAGCAGTAATCATTACATTAAACAGCATTTGTAATATGACTTGCATAAATGTTCTGTAAATGTGGCTGTTTCAGATAATGTCACAAGAACATTTTCTGACATTTCTAGTTATTAAAACTTCTCTATCATACTAATAATATTCAGCTGCAGCCTTTGAATGTTAAGTAGCAGATTATGGTTATATTATGGTTACTATCATTATTTCCCCAGTCACTTTAGTTTAATCATTGCACGCTGTATTGCATGTCTCTTTGGGGTTTTATGTAACTCTAATGTATTTTTCTTATTCCAGAAGGTGGCAGTATATGTACCATGGTCAATTTGAAAAATCCAGATTTTAGAATTCTCTGTTTAGTAATTTTATAGAAATTGTGTAGTGAAAGGCTTTGTAGTGATTTGACACATCAGGATTCTAAATTGTACAGTCATGTAACATGATAATATTCTCAGAATATGCGTAATCAGATACATTATACAGTATATGTATTTAGTTTTTTTCACGTATAACAATAACATGATTTGGCAGGTTAGTCTTTAAAATAATACATTTGAGACAATCATGGTTTTGATTTGATTGTGAGTGAAGCATGAACAAGACTTAATTTAATCAAAAATGGAATAGGGTCATGTGAGTCATTTGGGTGCAAAAAAGGCTTTGCCTATTTTATAGGCATGTGCATTTTCATAAGTTAAGCCATTGGCGGTTCATTCCGCTGTGGGGACCAAATATATATATATATATATATATATATATATATATATATATATATATATATATATATATATATATATATATATATATATATATATATATATATGAAGAGTTTAAATGCAAAAACATCCAAATGCTGTTTGATATTTTCTTCTATAAAATGTTTTTTTCTCAGACTCCTGTGTTGGCTCAGTAATTTTACTTTTATAGTGACAAATAAGTTCTTGTCATTGCTTTCAGGGTGGAATAACTAAACATACACATAAGGAGGCTGAGAAAGATGCTCATTTTAGGAAAAAAATTCTGATGGATAGATGGATAGATGGATTGGTAGATAGATAGATAGATAGATAGATAGATAGATAGATAGATAGATAGATAGATAGATAGATAGATAGATAGATAGATAGATAGATAGATAGATAGATAGATAGATAGATAGATAGATAGATAGATAGATAGATAGATAGATAATTATTTTTATTATTATTTTATTAGTTGTAAAACCATAATCAAACATTTAAAATTAGTAAAATATTGCATGAATAAAATCATCTTATGCCCATTCCCAGTGCAAACAATATTGTGTAGTTCGCCTGTTTGTTGTGTACAGTCTTTTAGATTAGTTATTATTTTAGTATCATTGATTATTGTACCAGTGGTGATGAATACATCGTGTGACCTTTATGCCACCTGTGTCATCATCAACACATTTTTACAGTTCTATTATCTCAAATATATTGACATATTAACAGTATGTGATTTAATAAAACACTACAGCATCCCTGTCACTCACACTGTTGCGGTCTGGCTGTTGGTGATGGAAGGAAAAAAATCATTCATTTTATAGTTACAAAGTCGATAGGGGAGTAGGATGCGCGGCGAAATCGATAGCATCTACATCATCTTCCGTTTCAATGAGAGAAAACGGCAAACGCACGAACGAACGTCAGAATGCATGTATACCATTTAGACTGGCGGCCTTTAATTTATAATGAAGTTCACGTTGCTCTGCTGCGAACGTTCTCCGCGCGAGAGTGTTTCTCATACAAATGAGCCCCGCGCGCGCACACTCTCGCTCACTCACGCGCTCTTTGACGTAGTCAGCCAGCTGGGCTCCGGCGTTCCAGCGCAGTACGTATGGCGCAGCGTGCCCGAGCACTCTTCACATTTCATCCACTCTAAATCACGCTTTATCCCGAAAATAGGCATCTGTTTACGTGTCATCGATTTATTTATTTATTTGATATGTTTTTTCCCCTCTAGAAGTAAATCTGACCCACACAGCTCTTATGAAATAACGGATTCATCTTTTTTCAATCCTCTTTCCGCTGGAGACGAAGAATCACAGTGTTTCAGCTTCCTCGGCGTGCCTTTCTGCCTCACCGGCATCCTGTAATCACGAAGAGGATGTGAGCGGCGATTACTGTTCATTTTTCGCATTAAATTCCGCAGTCTTATCTTTTGGGAACGTCGACGAGGTGGATGCCAGCGCGCGTAACCGATTAATAGCGCGCGTGTTTCCCGTGGCGCTGTCATTTACTTTCGCCAGTCGCGTCGGTGCTTAATGCCGGCGGAGGTGCGAGGAGGAGACCGGCTCTGAAGGTTTCATACTCGTCCTCCTCATCTGTCACGGCTTTATTTCTCCGCCTGGACCAATTTAGCGAAAACATCTGCATTGAATTGGCAAGAAATGACTGATGAGGCTTCTCTGACTGACACTACTTCAGCTGTTTCTTGATGATACGGTCACGCGAGGTGGGAGATTTGGACTGCACGTACTGCCTTCAACTGTTCGCCGCCTGAGGAGCTGGATATGTGCAGACTAACGTGAAGATGGATATTATCTGGGCTCTCCTGTGGTTATTGGCCGCACTGTTTGAAGGTGTTTTTTGCCAGGGAGTTTACGGTAAGGCAAACAGACGTACAATAGCTTTACAGAGCTGTCGTGACCTTGCGAGGTGGATGCTGGATGTGGATGTTCATTCTCAATGATGTCCGGTGTATTGTAGGCCTTACAGCACAGAAGTCAATTGACAGTTCCAGCGTTACAGGTGCACTGTGGGGCATCACTAGCCTGTGGCCACAGTCTGTCTCAGATTGGCTTTACGTATGTAGATATGGCTGCCTTCTCGGGGAAATAGGTTGACGTACGTGATTGCTGTTGTTGGTGGGATGTGTTGGAATATCTTCGTCAAAATATAAAGATCTGTGGTAAAGGTTACAGCAAATATTGGGAGCTAGTTGTTACATTAGGAAGTTGTCACAAGCGGTGCACTGTATGGCAGATTGGTGACTGCTTTTTTATACATTCCTAACTGCAAGTCATGTTTAATTATATAATGTAGATCTGCATGTGTATTTGAGATGCTAAAATGTGTATGTTATCGAACTGGCTGATCCAATTAGCCGATAATGGCACAGGTGGTGAAACGGAACGGCCCATAACGACTTAAAGTTAATCAAAATTGGCCTTTCCTGCAACTCTGGCTATTAATAATGTAAAGACTGAGCACAGTTTAACTAATGCAGAACACTTGAGAATACATACACACTAACACACACACGCACTTGCAATACAGTAAGCATTGGACACTGAATACATTGAATATGGTAAATGTAACAAACTCTAGACACACTATAAATAGCCAGTTCAATCTTTTTAACATTTTTTTACCATACAATATTTAAAATACTTATTTCTAGTTGTAAAGGAAAATGTCATCAATATCTTTTAGAAACGTTACATAAATGATGTATTGGAATATTAGATGTGTAGTATTGTATCATATTAGATAATATTTTATCTTATAATATTTATTCATTAATTTTTTTGGCTTAGTCCTGTTCATCAGGGGTTGCCACATCGGAAAGAACCGCCAACTTTTCTAGCATATGTTTTACACATCGCATGCCCTTCCAGTTGCAACCTAGTAATGGGAAACATCCATACATTCTCATTCACACTTATACACTAAGGCCAATTTATTTTTTTCAGTTCACCTACAGCGCTTGTCTTTGGACAGTAGGGGAAACCAGAGAACCTGGAGGAAACCCACATGAACACAGGAAGAACACGCAAACTCCACACAGAAATGCCAACTGACTTAGCCAGGACTTGAATCAGCGACCTTCTTGCTGTGAGGCAACAGTGCTAACCACTGAGCCACCGTGTTGCTTTATCAAATAATATTTTGTATATATATTTTAATAATTGTTTTATACTGCCTATTTAGAAAAATGTAAATTAGTATGCAAATTACCATAGTACTTACCACCTTTACCATAGTTTATATTAGTGTTTAATAGTATTATATTAGTTGTAAAGTAATTTAATTTTTAATGCAGTAAACAACAGTTTACAACATACTACTTAACAGCAAATAAATACAAACATGTTAAGTATTTTTGAATTTGAACATTTTTTAATTTTTTTAATGTTTATGTATTGCTTGTACAGTGACTATACATGTTTAGAATAAAAAAAAAACAATTATAGTTTGTGTAGTTTCACTAGCCATCTAAACAGAATTATTTAACTTTTATTCCTCTTGCTAAATCCTACATATATTTTGTTCACTAGCTTTTTGGAATGGTTTGAATTGACATTCAAATATGCATGGGAAAAGTTATTCAGAAAAATAGTGTGACAATTAACCTGTCCTTCCTAATGTTTCAATGTCGTTTAATTTATTCACATAATATTTTCATGCCGGAGGACTAAGTGACAGTGCCATGTGACAGTGCCATTTTATATTTGTTTACTGTGCTGTCAGTGTCAATCAAGGAAATAGTTTTCATAGTTGTCAGTGTTTAAGTTAAAAAAAAAAAAGAGCCATGAAGGCATTTCAAACACACTTGTTATGATGTGTGATTCGCAGTTACAATCTATATGATGTGAGATTGTTAAATTCCCTTTGACAGAATTTTATGTAGGTTAAGCTGCTCATGTCAACCATTTATTCTGTCGTAGAAACCTACAGTACTAGACCTGGTTCAGCGTCCTTCTGCATGCAGAATATTGCAAAAGCTGGGTCATAATGGGATGAAGGCGATACCTATAAAACATTGGCTGGGAGACCTTTTTATTATACGTCACATGGATTACAAGGACAGATTTACTGTTATTTAAGGGAAGACTGGATTATTAAAATAAAAATAAAGGCAACAATCAGGTTGGTTGCGCTCAATGGACAGAGATGGCCTGTTATTTTTTAAGGCTTTTTTTTATATCACGGTTATCCATTTTTTAAAAATAATTGACCGTGTTGCAATAATAGGCAGTTGGTAATAACACTATTCTTTTCAGATTACATGAATGTCTTACATTCATCTTGGCTTAAAGCCATTTGTCAGTGTTACTCACTGGATGTGATAATCTGGGTTCTGTGATATTTCCAACAGTTGACATTCAGTGGTCAAGTGGTGCAATTATGTTCATGTTTCACAGTGTGTTGGCTTGCATTCTGTTTGTAAGTGGCGTATGAACAACAGTTGATTCCTGTGTAATGACCTGCGCAAATGTGGGATTGTTGTGGGCTGTACTGCACTTTTAGGAGCTGGATGCTGGTTCATGTTTACTTCATGCTCTTTGATGAATCATAAGTTTTCTGAACATTCTGTACTTACAGAATGGACCACATACAGTATTTTAACTTGATTCACACATGTCATGGTATCATTATAAGTCTTAATAGTTGTTTATTGTAATCATTAGAAGTATTTAAAACAGTAATGTTATTGAGGAAAGAAAAATAACTATATAGTAGTGTTTCATAATAATTTTATAGCTATAGATAGCTTTTATAACTATAGATGTGTTAAAAAAATGAGAGTATATATATATATATATATATATATATATATATATATATATATATATATATATATTTACACACACACACATATATATATATATATATATATATATATATATATATATATATATATATATATATATATATATATATATATAAATATTCTGATCAAGAGGTAACGTCTGATTCTGATCTGAAACCCCACGAACGAGCCCAATTTCCGATCACGTGATCGAATCTGGACAACCCTAAAAGTCAATGGTTACAGGCTTTTCAAATTATCATCCTTTGTGTTCAACAGAAGAAAATTCTTATAAAGGTTTGAAACAAGTAAAGGGTGAGTAAATGATGACAGAATTTCCATTTTTAGGTGAACTATCCCTTTAAAATTTTACTTAACAAACATCCATACGGTTGATGTCTGAGAATCAAACAAAACTGATTTGATGTTTTGTTGACCTGCCAGCCGAAAGGGGTGTTTTTTGTACAGTAAAGTATATACAGTAGAAATCAAATATTATTATATTAAATATTTACCTATGAATGAACTTTTTTGAATTGAGTTTTTGAACTTCAATATTAAATGAAGCAAATTCATTTAATATTGAAAATATATCATTCTGATTTTAAATTAGATTTTTAGAACGACAAAATTATAATAGTAATAGTTTCCATTCACCTTTGCAGATGTTTTATGATGACTTCCACATCTGAGTAACCTAAAAAAAGAATGGTCCATATGCAGGGCTCGAAATTAACTTTTTTACTTGGTAGCACCGGTGCTCCCAACTTCAAATATTTAAGAGCACCAAAACAATTTTAGGAGCACCAGAAAAAATTTAGGAGCACCCACCAAAAATGAATTAGCACCGCTGCAAATTGTTTTTTAAGGGATTTATTGTATTTTAAAACAACATTAATAGGACTGACAAAAACCAGAAACAACTATCTAACTAATGGTGCGAAGACATTGATATTTGTGTGCAATAATTCCAAAATGAATGTCTAATAATTAGGCCATAGAATATTAATGATGATAAAAAATGACAATAATAGTAACAATGAATTCCATTTCTCATTATGATACTGCCTTGAATGTGCATGAATG
Source organism: Danio rerio (assembly GCF_052040795.2). Taxonomy (NCBI): domain Eukaryota; kingdom Metazoa; phylum Chordata; class Actinopteri; order Cypriniformes; family Danionidae; genus Danio; species Danio rerio. Next base: position 29,751,348 of record NC_141037.1, read on the forward strand.
TAGGTAATCTGCTATAAAAAGTCTGTTACTTTATGAAAAATAATTGTATAGTTTGCATCAAACAAAAATTAAGCATTGCAGTAAGAAATAATTATTTTGTACTGCTGTTTTTATATGCATGTCAATTTAATAAACAATATTTCTGCTACAAAACAAACAAAAGATTATAATAAATCATTCAATTCGATGATGAAAGCTGCAAAGCAGTCATAAGTAATTAAATAAAAAAAATAATATACACCTCAAAAAAGAATAGACAAAAGAAAGTAAGTAAAGTCTCACTTCTATCACTCTTTTAAAGTTTTGGTTTCATTTTGTGTCAATTTAAAGGTTCAGTCTGAGATGATCTTCATTTTTCTGTGTTAGTGGAAAAGCTGGCGAGTCAGCCAACCCAATTTATGAGCAGGCAGAGCAGGATTCTTGCGCTAACCATCGGCGCAATACCGGTCTTTGTTATGAGCCGCAGTTTCAGTGTAAACTTAGTAAAGGCGAGCTTCTTTGGCGATGATATGTACAGTATTTGACTTTTAGCGGACATTTGCGCTGAACACGCAGTGAATGCAACGCATGGAGATTCGGGCACCTTCTCCAAGAAGCGCGTACTCGATTGATCTCACCTGGCGGACAATTATTCACCACGTGACGTGTCATGATCGCTTTCATCTGCGCCACAACTTTAGGTGGGGTTTGCAAACCTGTGCGCTTTAAGTTTTTACTCTTCAGCCGTTTGCATTTCCCGTGGTCATAAAAGCTCCTTCCCTGTCATCTGACAGCGGAATACCTTGAGTGAATGACAGCTAATATGAACCAATATAGCGGCAGGGAAGAGCGATTCAGCACGTTTTTACAAAAAATCAAAACAAGTCGCACTCCAACCATTATCTGCAGTCGCACTAATGCTCCCAAATATATTATGAGGTCGCATAGATTAATTTTCGGGCGCATATGCGACCAAAATGGTTGCAATTTCGAGCCCTGATATGGTACTGTACCTTTTAAATCACAGTCTGATTAGGTAAATTGAATAAATGTGACTTGATTCTGATTGGTATTACTGTACTTCACAAGATGGTACTTGTAGTTGACCATTGTGAAGAGGTCATACTGTTTGATTGAGAAACAGTAGTAGGGGTGAGCCACATTCATATTTCTAGTCAAGGTGGCCATCAGCCTTCCAATATCATCATGACTATGTAATTAGGATGTAAGTTGCCAACACTACGTTGACAATATAATTTGGTGCCCACCACTGTCAGATGTTTAATTCAAGCATTTTAAATTAGGGCAGCACACATGTTTTGCAGTCTTATGTTCTGGCATTGAGGATTTAAAAAATACTGCATGCGCATCATTTTCATGAACTCTATGTCATAAATCACCTTGTGAGCTGTGTCCTGCACACCTCCAGTAATTAGCTCTTTTAAGTTTTGTTCCTAGCTTAGTTAATTTTTCTGCTTTGATTCATTATTTGAAAGGCAACTTATTAAACTCAAGCAGAGTTTGCAACGACTGTCTCTTAGTAGCACTAAGACATGTTTTTGATTTTCTTTTCAACTTCAGATTTGCTTAAATCACATCACTATTCTATTCAAACTATATAGCTTCTGGTGTTACCATGACAACTTTTTTTTTTGCATTTGCCTGATCAAAGGATATGTTAAACATAGCTATAATTTGAAGACTGTAGTTCCAGGTAGCATTTCGCTATATCCAGTGGTTTTATAATCAGATCTGGTAAGACGTATTGGTGAAGAGAGATGCTTTGTTTAAAATACCTGAACTCTTTTGCCATTTACAAATCAATAAGGATTATGCCTCAGTCAACCATGATGAAGATGCTGACTGGAAAGACTGCACTGGTTTATATACAAAATCACATTGCCCCATTGGATAAATGTTTTATAGTGCAGTGAGACTAATGCACTATATTACAGCATCCCAACAGACCACTTAGGCTGAAATGAAAAAGAGGCCTCCAATAGTAAGACATCTAAGAGGTCGATAAGCTTTTAGTTCATGTAATTCAGTACAACTGTTAGTGCACTGTTGGATCTAATGTCCGCATGTTTTGATTGGAAAAACATGCATATTTATTTCAAATATTTATATCCTTTTTTACCCTGTGTGATGACTCTGTGGTTCATATTTCATATGCAGCCCTGTCATTAATTCCAGACTCATATCTACACAGACAGTCCACTAAGTGGTCAGCTGATAGTATCACACACTTCAGCTAAATGCGTCAATTCTCTGCTGTTCCATCGTTAATCCGAGCTGCTAATATTTAAGCATTTTTTAGCTGCTAGATCCCATCTGTCCGTAGAAGATTTGCTTATATTTTACCAACACTGGCAGAATAAGCAATAGCATTCTGTTTATCTCACCACAACAGACTGCTTTATAGTTTCATTGTACACTGGGTCAGGCACTGCTGCAAGTTTCAATCCAAGATCCAGCATTACTTTTTTTGGCAAGTACTTGAAGATTCTTTTAGAGTCACCATGAAATCAAAATGGACGATTTTGACAACATTATAAATAATTTATACATGCACATCATTTTATAAAAACAAATCGTGTTCCCTTTAATCAAAATAATTTCCTTCCCTTTTGCTATGCTGTATTTCCTGCCTCTTTTCAGACGGCCTGTTTACTGGTGTAAGGGTTGGACCATCTGTCAATCACCTTGAGCATGTACTGTATCAACACAAGTTTTTTCCCAGGAGTCTCCCGTATTCTATATCCATGTCCCACCCTACTTCTGTATTAGATTTTCTGCCTGGAAAATCTCTGAACTTGTATGACCCAAATATTGATATACAGTTGAAATCAGAATTATTAGCCCCTCTTTCATTTTTTTTTATATTTCCCGAATGATGTTTAACAGAGCAAGGAAATTTTTACAGTATGACTGATAATATTTTTTTCTTCTGGAGAAAGCCTCTTTAAGCTTTATATTTTTTAATAGTCTACAGAACAAACCATTGTTATACAATAACTTGCCTAATTACCCTTACCTGTCTAGTTAACCTAAATAACCCAGTTAAGCCTTTAAATGTCACTTTAAGACATTTATAGAATATGTATGTGTATAGACGTACATGTATAGAAGTGTCTTGAAAAATATCTTGTAAAATATTATTTACTGTCATCATGGCAAAGATAAAATAATCAGTTATTAGAAATGAGTTATTAAAACTATTATGTTTAGAAATGTGTTTAAAAAAATCTTCTCCCTTAAACAGAAATTGGGGAAAAAAATAAACGGGGGTTAATAATTCTTCAACTGGATATAAAGAATCACCTCAATATTTTTTCCAAAGTCGTCCAGTTGCCAGATCTTGTATGAGGTGCATCCTACACACACTATCAATACAACATATGAATTTCAACCTATTTGTGATCTCAACCTATCAAGACACAAACCGGTTGCACTGTCGATATTTGCGGAGGAAATAGACGCCGGTAGTTGAATGGAGCATCACTGATTGAAATGGTAGACGAAGATTTTTCAACAAAAACATATTTTCCTATCTTTTCTCTAAAGATGGACTGGTGCAAGGGCAGCAACCTGTCAATCACACAAGATCACAATAATGCAACTAGATTCTTAAAGTTTGAGAACAAACTTTGAGGCTGGCTTGTGAAAGCCTG